>NW_024062070.1:0-76492 GCF_006381635.1 Hibiscus syriacus | reverse complement strand
TTGCAGTGTTTTACGCTTGTTCTTCCCTAGACGTTTCCAGGTATGATGCTTGTTTTACGATGTGATATCTGCTTGTTTCACTATGTTTGGCCATGCTAGTGCACTAGCCTACTTGATCTGTTTAGTGATCGGGGTTATCTGGCCATAGCATAAGTTGTTCAAGCTCAAGGTACTTCTCGGCAAGGTTGTCTGGTTTTGATAGTTACTTGCCGTGCTAAATGACCCAACTTCCCAGCTGACAACCAGACAAGCTGGGTCTTTACGACCTTGTGGGCGTCGAAGGCTTTCCTTGAACCTAGGCTTGGCCGATAAACACGCTGGGGACCGATACTTGTTTTGCCTTGTAATATTTGAAAGTTATGCATTGAAGTGGTTGGTGAGTTGACGACTTCAATCTGAAACTGCAGATTGGCTGGAATTACCGGCCGCTTTGATTCTTCTCATCGTGGTGGCTCCGAGCTTATTCTCGAGCACACTAAGAAACAGCTTGGTTGGTGTGTTGGTATGCCTTGCCATTGCTTGTTACCTTCTTCAAGAACACATCAGGCATCGGGTGGGTTTCGGAATTCGTTCACTAAAGCGCACGGGATGTCAAACACGATCGGCATTGTCCTCCTTTTGGTCTATCCTGCTTGGGCTTTGATCATCGAAGTCCTGTAGGTTCATAAATCAGCAGTTCTCTTGATTTTATTTGTAATGTTTCCTTGTATATTACACTATAATTAATGGATTGGTTCTTGGAGGTTCAAAATTTCGAGACTTTACTTACAAGAGCATTGAACACTTTTGTTCAATTAGGCATCATAAGTTGATTTTCTTTTTGGTTCAAATTGATATTTTAATTTAATTTTTAATTTCTTGGGTCAAATTGGAATATGAATTGAACCTTTTCATTCAAATAGGTACTTTCAATTTTTAAC
This sequence comes from Hibiscus syriacus, assembly GCF_006381635.1. Lineage (NCBI taxonomy): Eukaryota > Viridiplantae > Streptophyta > Magnoliopsida > Malvales > Malvaceae > Hibiscus > Hibiscus syriacus. Next base: position 75,572 of record NW_024062070.1, on the reverse strand, counting down.
TAATGTAAACGAAGAAGTTATTAACCTACAAATTAAATTCAAGTTCCTAATTGAAAAATAAATTTAAGTATCAACTTGAACTTTAAAGTTAATCTTGGGTATCAAATTGAACTTTATAGTCAAATTTAGATATCAAAATGTATACTAACTTAAGTATAAAAATAGGCTTATTACATAAATTGGTGCCTAACTAATTGGTTGTTGGAATATCAAATTAGCACCATGTACCAGTTTGATATTTTTTCCAAAGTTAGGTACCAATTAGAGAAAGATTAGGCAACAAATACATTGAAAAGCTTCCTCTCCGTAGCATTAAAACCCCAACGCGGCTAGGGTTTGAGGCTCTCTATCTCTATCTCTATCTCTCTCCATCGACCACTCCAATCGAAAAGCACAACACAACTCAAACAGAAGCAGCGATGTTCCCAGGCATGTTTATGCGCAAACCAGACAAGGCGGCGGCCTTGAAACAACTGAAGGCACACGTGGCTATGTTTAGGGTCTGGATGACCGTGGTTCGTGTCACCCCTTACGTTCTCCATTACCTCGCTGATGAAAAGGATGAGCTCAAGCTTGAGTTCTAGATTCAGGTAAATTCAACGACTTCAACTTTATTGTACCCTGAAATCAAGAAGAAGACAAATTCTGGGGATAGGGTATTGTTTTCTATGTGGGTATTTACAGACGAATTATTGTTGTAAATGGAAGTTCTCCAAATGGGTATACACAGGAAGGCAATGAAATTCTGGATCGTTATTCTAGGATCTAACTTTAGCAGGGACTGAATTGCTTAACTTCTAGACCTATTAAGTATTTGAACCTAAAAATGTCATATTTGTTAAGGTTTTGGCAGGGGATGGCTTGTCCTATAGGTGAACTACGATTGCCTTTCTGAGGGCACTTCCGATTTCCTGATTGTCATCCTTGTTGAAGTTTTGGTGTATATTCATTGGCTTGGGATGCTTTTCTTTTATCAAAGCGGTTTTCGTGGTACACTGATCCGTTTTACTTCCTTGAATGTTGCCATTACTGTCTCGTTGCTAGTTGAGTGTGTTATGATAGCTATGAAAGCCATTCTTTTCATCCATTTACATAAGTGTGCATTGGTGCCTTTACTGTCTCGTTACAAACCCCTACGTGGTTCAGTCCCTGCATACGAAGCTGGACCAGGATGCCTTGTCCTATAGGCGGTTACGATTACCTTCCGAGAGCCCTTTTGATTTCCCGTTTGTCATCTTTGTTAAAGTTTTGGAGTATATTCATTGGCTTGGGTGATTTTCTTTTATCACAACCATTTTCTGGGTACACTGATCCTTTTAACTTCCTTAAAAGTTTCCATTACTGTCTTGTTGCGAGTTGAGTGTGTTATGATAGCTATGAGAGCCATTCTTTGTATCCATTTACATGAGTGTGCAGTGATGCCTTTCCCTTGCCAAGTAGTATGACTACTGGTTATTATGCTAAACCTGCATAGGCATAGCTCTAAGCAAATCCCCATTTTCATGGGTAGGTATTTTTTATATTTTCTTCCAAATAAATGATATCGTTATCTAAATTAGTCACTCCGCGTTCGGTTGTTTAGATTTGCAGTTCGGTTGTTTAGATTTGCATGCCTGTATGTTTGCAATCGAAATAGAATACCGATATTTCACTTTTACAGCGATCATTGCATAAGATTATCTTTTAGATGATGAATCATTGTTGAAGCCCTTAGCATGTGTACCTCGTCGATGTTACTCGAAAAATTTGTTTTGCATTGTTTGTTGCTGATTTTTCTCCTAATATGATGCAGTGGATTTACAAGCCGGGAATTTATTTGGAACACGAAAGAGATTGCGAGTTCCGGTTTCCTTTTCCGATTTAGTACGAGGCGAAGTGTAATCACATATGTTTATTTCTGTGGTCATATGGTTGTTGGCCTTTTATTCAAATGAAACCAGTCATAACTACATGAATATACATTTACCTGCTCTCTGTTAGTATTTGGATTTTGGATCGGATTTTAAACTAGTACCCGAACTTCAAAAAGTTCTAATTCTGCCCTCAAAGAACTAATATTTTATCGATTTGGTCATTCTGCCATCTTAGCCATAAGCTTGGTCGTTAAACTGACGAAAAAAAACAAGAATGATATTATAAAGGGGCGATATATCTTGCAGAAGCAACTGCTTTGTATTATATTTCCAAATCATTATCTTTTCTGTATTATAAAAGCCAAAAGATCAATTGTGCAATGTATTTATTCAATTATATTTGACAAAATCACCATTTTTATAATATAATACAATACTGTTTTATTTTGAAATTGGTAGTTGGTTATGATGAATACCACTTGAATATTTTATGCCTGATGCAATCTTTCTCTGGATTCAGCAGGTAGCTGCACTACACATATAATATTTGGACTCACCTTAATTTCCAACATGTTACATGTGAACATTGATGTCATGGGGACAACTGAAGAGAGAACTTGAAAAAGATAAGATCAAAATTAGAGATAATTATGAGTTAAATTAAATAATTTTTTACTCGAGTTTGATCTGAGTATTATATATATTTTTTTCATTTGTACTTGATCTGATTAGAATTTAGGTAGATTTCACTCGAATCAAAATCTAAACCGATTTTTTAGGTACAAATTTGCACCCGCACCAAACTATGATACCTCTCATCTATATCAGTTTCAATTAGATTCTTATTTTACTTAAAATGAAATTTACTTGTATTGGTCGAATTGGATACAAATTTTTACCTTAAAAGTTGAATTGTATATCGGCTATGGTGAAACTTTCTTAAATCCGAGTTAGTTCAGGTGAGGATGAAGAGATATATATTCAAATTGAGTTCGGATGAATCAAAAATCTGATCTAACACGACCTATAATGATCCTAAGAGTATTGAGGTAGGAGACTATAACTAGGGGATGCATTTTCAGACTGCAAAGGCGTGGGGGTGTTAGCCTGTCGGGGCATAGGGGTGCTGGGATGCTGGGCCGGGGATGAAATTATTCGGCCTGAATAAAATCATCTAAAGGTCCAATTTTTTTTTTCCGGATTTCTAGATAATCTGAAACTGAAATTTCATTGATCCGAATCTGATTTGATTATTCGATTTTTTTTCTGATATCCAATCTAAACTATCCGAAAATTAAAAAATAGATCGGATATCCGAATTTTCGGATCGGATTAACAGATCAATGGATTGGATAGGTTGGATCGAATTTTTTTATCACCCCTAACTGTAACACCCCAAATTTGCCCCAATTTGAAACCCTAAAATTTGATAATTTTATCTCTAATTCCTTAATTTGTGAATGATGACCAAATCATAAGAAACATAAAGAATACTGCTATTTTGTAAATTCTATATAATCAGAGGACCAACTTTTTAGTTAACCCAATTTTAATTTTAGTTGAACCCTCACATCCGTGTTATATCACGAACGGCCCCCCATCTTTTTCATTTTCCTTACTTCCACGCTGCTACCCGCCCACGTCGTCGCCGATCTCGCCAAACTAAGGTAGGTGGTGTCGCTGGTCATCGTCTTAGATCCCCGTCGGAACCCTATCCCTTGCTGTCGCCATTGGGCCGTGCTGCTATTTTGAAAATAAACCCCCGGCTGTGAGGTCTCCGGCCCTAGGGACTGTTGTCGATGTGCTTTCGTAGCCAGTTTATCCGTACTGACAGCTCCCTATTCGAATCAAACCCTGCTGCCAATTCTCATTCTTATCGTCGTTAAAATTATTTCTTTAATCTGAAGATTGATATATTGGGATTTTAATCGGAAGCTGCAATTATTTCTTTCGTCGCTACCTGTTTCGAACCGATCCATGTTATTCGTGTTAGCCGTAAATATTAGTTGACATTTTTAATAAGATGGTGTTGACGTTATTTACAATATTAAATTATTTCATAGGAACTAATTCGGTTCAATCTGTTGTTCGGGTTGATCGTGAGAAACGTCACGATCTTTGTTAGTTATTTTGTCAATGCGTACTTCTCTCTGGTGCTACATTTATTTTGTGTTATTGACGGCTCCGATTAAAATTGAATTGAAGCATGATTGTTCTATAAAATTATTATATTAATTGTAATTCGAATAAATATGTTATGTGGCTCATGTTAATCATCCGCTTCTGACTTTATGTTATGCATTCAAACTTTAAAACTATACAAAAGTTTCTACATTCAAATTAAATTGAAAATTCGAGATATATATATATATATATATGATATCATGTCGTACTAGGTTATGATTGATAGAGAGATTCAGTGTGTATTAATATGATGGGGGTGAATTTCACTTTAAATTCAGTGGGTTCTTATTTTCGTGGTGGATCCTACTTCGGATGATGTTAGTAGAGAATAGTTTTTGAAAATCTACTCTTTGAAAGACGTATAGGTGTATATTCATTTGCATATTATTGAGACTAAATATTTTTGTTTGAATCGGTTTGTGTTTTATTTTGTGACTGTTGTACTTTTCTAGTCTACACACCCTTTTAGTTTCTCTTTCAGATTTTAGATTCTTGGTTATAGGTGACCGGATACTTGGAAAATTACACCATTTTTTAAATTAAGCTATTACTTATAGTACGAAGTTTTACTCGGATTTCTTATTTCAATTTTATTTGTATTTTTTATTTGAGTATTGTTTATTATTTATGAAATTTTGGGACATTGAATTTTGATTTTGGCTTTGATATGTGTTTGTATTACGACTTATTTCATTATTTGAATTATTTCATATACTCTAAACTTTTGAAATCAAATCAATAAATAAGAGGATAATTTCAATACATTTTAGGGTAAACTATGTGGTTAGTACTTAAACTATTAGTTTTGGTATGTTTTAGTACCAAAGTTTTAATTTTTTTAAAATTATATATAAACTTTAGTTTTTTTTTTCATTTTAGTATCTTTTTCAAAATTTAACATTAATTTTTTTAAAAAAAAAAAGTTCAGGTACTACAGCTAACCAAAACTGATAGTCTAGGTATTAAATGCGTTTAGTTTTTAGTGGTGGATACTAAAATGAAACAAAAACTAAATGTTATGAATGATTTTAAATAAATAAAAGTTAAGCATTAAAATGGATCAAAATTAATAGTTTTGGTACTAAATGCGTAGTTTACCATATATTTTAATATCTTTTGAGAGACAAGTTGATTGAGCCTTTGATCCGACCCAGTACCCTTAGGTAGGGTAGAGGGGTTTAAGAGAAAAAAAAAGGTAGAGAGAGAGAGCTCGAATTGTCAGTTTGTGATTATTTCCTCCCAAAATCTATGAGTTATTTTTCAACATTTTGACTCAATCAAATGGGATGGGTCCCTTATCATATTAATTGTTCATCTAAGAAACTACATAAGCCAACAAAAGACAAATGCAAACACACAAGCAAAGAAGCAACAAAACCCAGAAAGTATGAGCAATCACTCGCAGCATCAAATGATTGAACCTTCGACTCTCATTGAACCCAAATTAGGAAGCACTTCAAGCCTGAGAGCAGGCCACCATCTCAGCCCTGATGGCTGCAACCAGACGATCATAAGCTTCACCCCATGCACTCTTCATCTCAGCTGACCACATTTCTGGAACTGCTTCCTTTATGGTCTCCATCAGAGCAAACTTTGTCACCTCAAAATGTTCTGCAACTACACCATACTTGAAGTGGGTGGACCCTAGTTTCTTCAGAGTCGTCTCCCTCACTGTAACTTTGCCGGCTTTGCGTAGCTGAACCGCAGATTCACATGTCTACACGACGAACGAGGAACTTTATGTTAGGAACGAATATTATCCGATAGAAAATACAAAGAGAAATATATAAAACAGTTCATTCATGTATGTTTGCAAGGATCAAGTATGTTCTAGCATTGTATAGGGACCAAAACTTTATATGCAGAAGGCTTTACGTACCATAACAAAGACAGACATTGCATGGGGCTTGAGCTTTGTGTTTTGCTCCAATGGAACATTCGAGTCTCTCAAGAATGAAAACAGTTTTGTGGCTGATGGTGCAATCTCAAAAATCCTGTCCCATTTTATGAAAATTTAGTGACCAAAACGATTATTTAAACATAGTTCAATGAACTGAATGTTTGGATCATTGACAAAAACAAAAGAACTGAAAAAAATGCTTACTTCAAGAAGAATTTGAGACCCAATTCAGCCGAGTTCTTCTTCATTGCAGTCCATGACTTGACCACCAAAGCTTCTTGCTCTTCGGTAAAAACTTTTCCTTCACAGGCAGCCATTGTTGTTCAAATAACTCCGGGATTTTAGTAGGTATCTTGGTTTCCAGAATTGTAATCTTTGCAGCATTTATATACCAATCCCTGTAAAGATGAATATTAACTCTTCCAGGCCCCGAGGAGCCAACTCTTTTGCTGGTCACCATAAGATATCTTCAGCCAAAACCAGGGGCTTGCCAAATACCATGGATTAGCAGAACATTGTGTTTTGGTCGGCTTTGACCTTCAGATAAGTGTTGTAAAATTGTATCTTTCTTTAGAAAATCAATCAACAATGTTGACAAGTTGTGTATGAGGAAGGGTTAGTTTGACCTCTAATTATCTTTTAGTGTAAATTAAACTAGAGGTCCTTAAATTATACTCAAATGATTTTTAGTCATTAAATTTTCAAAAATTATATAACAGTCATTAAATTTTTCGAACCATTACAGAATAATATTTTTCTTACTCGAAAACCAAAAGCAATGAAGATGATTTTTTTCTTACTCGAAAATGGAAAACAATGAAGATTGAAAAGGGAGAACATTACATGCATCACCAATGAAGATTGAAAATGGAGAACATTACATGCATCACCAGAGAATCACGTACATTAATCCGGAAAGTTAGCTTTTCATCATGTTTGGGATATATACCACAAATGGAGAATAATATTAAAGAGAAAAAGAATTAAATAGCAATCCTGAAGTTTGGTTGTCGAGAATGTTGCCAAGCCAAGCGTCTATGATTGATTGACCAGTTTAAATTGGAATTTTAATCAAAATTATAGCATTCAACTATATGACGATTACTAAAATGAGTTGCTTGCTTCGAACATTCTCAGAGTTTCAGAAGGCTCAAGTCCAGCTCGCTGCCAAAAGAATCGAATGGAGGATCAAGCTTATCAGTGTCAATATCAGACATCACCGTCCGCGGGAAAGAGAAATATGGCCATGATTGCCGGCGGTGATAAAGCCTTGAGAATCCTAAAGAGAACAATTCCGGCATACATTCTCATGGCTCGAATTGTGACTGACGGATTGGATCGGATCAGATTGCAACAAGTAGAATTTCCAAAAAGGTTTTAAATAAAGATCCAAGCAAACTCCATAGTTACCAACAGATGCAAAGATAAGCAATGAAGAATATTTCAAAGGAGCACACTTTGCACAACTCAAATCTCAGGTTTGAGAAATTACTCGCATATTCAAAAGCCTAAGGCTTCTTTACATTAAATGGATATTCAGTTCACACAACCTTTGAAAGATAAAAGAACCTATGGAAATCCAGACTTGATCTTCCAAAATCTATAAAATTGAAAAGATGGACAAAAAGGATGCTAATCAGGGAAAGTAAATTTTTGCGCTTCTATGCTCAATCCATAGAATCATCAAACCCCATTAGATAAAGTGAAAGGTCTCCAGTTAGATCTGTACATATGTACTTATCTAGGAAAATCCTATTAGAGAGATCAATTCCTGTCAAGAACTTCTGCTGGCAAGTTCAGATCAAAGAAACCACCTCCATGACTCTCCCTTTTAGGTTGCTTCGATGATGGGCAACCACTGTCATCTGAACTCCCAAAGCTGAAAGACCGGTTGCGTTTTCCTATATTGCAATGTGTTAGTAAAATCTTTAAAATGTATGAGTTTTACGTGTATGTTTTGATCTCCAAAAAGATAAGTGCACATACCACTAGTGCCACAATCGGGGGGAAGGCATTTACCAGTAGGAGTACTGGCTTTACTATTCCAACAGACAGCAAGCTCTGATGCTTTCTCAATGCCCTTGGATTTGTATGGAGCTATATTATGGGTATTTCGTTGGAGAGAACCCAATAAATCATTCTCAATACATTCATACCTGCAAGCAATAGCCTCAGCACATGACTTTAAAACCCTCTCAGAAACATCAATTAGTAGTTCGTATGTAATAAAGATACTTACATTTTCTTACAAAGGTTATCAATGATCACAGAAAGATTGATTACAAGCATCCGTATCTCCATAACTTTATCATCGGTATATTGATCAAAGGGCTCTTCCAAAATCTTGGAGAGTTTCTCAACATTTGCCTCAAGCTGCTGCTGCTGATCCTCAAATAGATGCTGTTTTATTTCCCTTTCCTCATCTGTCATCTCATCCTTGAATAATTCTTCTCCAAACATGTAAAATACAAAAGGGTATGAAAATGAAAGAACCCGCCTTGATCTGAAAAGTCTAAGAAGTCCATTATTTACCCAGCTGAAATCTCTAAGTCTCGATTCCCTCTCTTCTGATATTGACACCTTATCCAGTATAGTCTCCTTGAGTTTACTCTCAAGCTTAAACGAATCTGTATGAGCTTTATAACAGTTATGATAGTGCATATAACGATAAAGATCTCGCTTTGCTCTTTCAGTACTTTTTTCACAGTCTTCTATGTAGCGACCACAGCTGTGACCAGCAATTCTTGACCAAGTATGGTCCCGCCCAGTAGCACCACCACACAGCCAACTGCATAGTTGGAAAAAAGAGAATGTGATAAAGTAATTCATATTTAGCAGTGCATAAATCATGTAAACAAACCAAATACTACAACTATAAATAAATTAAACAGGAAAGAGGAGGATAACAAGTCACTTATGCTCTTCTTAATGTGGCAGCTTGTGCAAGTTCAAAAGCTTTGATTAGAAATGAACAGAACCAAACACTGAATCTAGATTACTAATTGTCACCACGATAAGATTTAGTCAGCTTTCAGAAATTTGCAAACAGTAGTGAACATAAAAGGAAATCCTTACCAAAATGCTTGTCCACAGATACAGCTCACAAGATTACATCCACCATTCTTCTCCACAGGTTTGTGACACTTTGGACAAGGCTTTGTATGAACAGTTATCCAATTGACCGTTTCTGATTCATCTCGGCACTTCTTCATCCAAAGCTCCCACATCGTACATGAACATGGAGAGTGTGCTTCGCATAAGCAACTAAAACAAAACTGTACACCACAAGAACACTCTACCTCACAAAATTCATCCTCCTCAACGCGTATTGCATTTCCACAATGAGGAGTACTAGGGCACCATTTAACCATCCTATTATCTTCGATGTATGACTCAAGGAGAAAACGATCAAATTTCTCCGCTAGATCAGGATGCCTTTTACCAACTAAATTTCTGACAACAGCTTCATCACAAATAGCATTGCACTTGTGTGCCATGCACCTAATGCGCTTACTTTGACCATCATTTATCTTCACAACAAAATGTTCTGTCCAACCTGGAAAAGGAAATTTAGAGTTGATTCGCTCATTTCTAGGGTTCAATTTGAACAAGCTGCAAATTAAGGGAGGATTCTTACAGTCATTGCAAAAGGCATGGCTGCAGTCCATTTTCGTCATCTTACCACCAGGTAACTCCTCTATGCATATGTTACACATTGCTGTAGATGAAGACGAATCTGGTGTTTCTGTATCCTCACTCTCAAAAACAGAAACACCTGCTTCAGAAAACAAGTCCGCTTTCCCCCTTCTCCACAAGTACGGCAAGCAACTTCTCAACATCCCATCGATAATGAATTAGTAAAGTCCGAGCATGGTGCTCTCTAAGAGATAGCATCTCCATTACTCTCCTCAAATCTTCCCTCTACCAAAACAATCAATTCAATTCCAATCCTAAAAAATAAACAGATGCACGGGAAACCACAAAAAGAGAAAGGGAATAACTTTTTACCTGGGCGGCTAAAAGTGATTCTTTTGTAATAACCTGCATAAAACCACAAAGGGTTGCAACACAAGTATGCCCCCATTCTAAGAATTCAGTATTTGATGAAGATAATATAATCCATAAAAAAAAAACTATTTAACCTGTTATTCTTTTTAAGGTTTTTCCCATCAAGATTAATTCCCCCCGCCCCATGTTCTTGAAGGGGGGAAAGTTCAATATACACAATGCAATATAGTCTAACAAAAGCACAAAGCACACGCAAGAGGATATCCGATATACGCATCAGATGGAGAAAATTTTGATCAAATTCAACGATCAGCATCTCCTCTTGTGAAATTAAAGAATTCCTCAATCAGCATGCGAAAAAGGGAAATCGTAAAGCTCCTTCAAATTACTCTATCCTCTGAAAATCCACAAGACGCCCAAAACCATCTTTTTTACCAAACGAAAACGAAAACCAAAACCCAAGCTTTAAACTGGATAAAAGCAAAAACCCAGAACCCAGAATCGATACATCGATGACAAATTGAAACAAGAAATTGAATTCCTAAGAGGACAATGAAAGGGAGAAAATCGACCTTGGTAGTGGGAACCTTTGAAGGGTCCCACTGTAAATCGGAGTCCTCGTTCTCGAGACCGTCGAGGGAGTTTCGATCGGTTGAATCGCAGTAATCCTCATCGCTGCTCCAACAATCCTCCATCGACAGATCGATCAATCAACACGATTCCAAATTTCTCTAATATAACAATAAATATATTATTGTTCTTGCCGAAAAAAATATTGAATCGATTCGTTTCCAGCTATAGTTTTACTATCTGTTTGAAGAGTGTAAAGAAGAAGAAACGAAGGATTGGAAAGCGAAGTTTATAATAGAGAGAACCAATTAAATGATTTTTAAAAAATTATATTTAAAAATTTGTGAAAGAGAAGGAAAACTGAGGTGGTGAAGAAGATGCTTTCTTCACATAAACGCACACTTCTGGAAGTACGAAACGCTGTCGTTTCACTTTTGTCCTTGCTTCCTTTTAGATTTTTAATAGTCAATTATACTAAACGTGTCCAAACAATGACTCTCATTTCAAACTAGTCCCCACAGTTTTGAACATTTTAATTTCATTTCAAATTATGATTTTTATTTTAATTGATCTCTAAAGTTTTGAATATTCTATTTTAATACCCTAACTAATCCCCATTCTAAATTGGTACTCAAACTCATAAATATTTTAATTTTACCTCGAACTATTAGTATATGTTGATTACCTCCATTGTTAATAAAACTATTATAAAATAATAGTTTAAATTTAAAATATAGAAATAATTATTAATAAATCGAGAGAATAAAAATAAAAATTATAGAATCTTTCAATTTTATTCTATATAATATTTTGGGTACATGATATAATATTAATTATTATTTACATCATATCATATTATGACACAATACAGGTCGATGTGTACATAGTAGTTAATAATTTTTAATATTAATAAATATCAAAAGTTTTAGGATGAAATTAGAATATTCAAAGTTTAGGAACTGAGTTAGAATAAGTCTCATAGTTTAGAGATTGATAAATATGATTAAATGACTTTGATATAATAAAGTATTGAGATGATTTTTTTTGTAAAAATAATATTTTATTATATTTAATTCATAAAATTTTAAAGTGTACAAAAATAATTTCAAGAGTTAAAATTTTAGTTCATAACATATTTCAAGAGTTAAAAATGTTGAAAATAAATTTATAAATGTTTTGGAAAGTTACAAAGTCTTAAAATAATTTTGAAAGATGAAACAAGATTAAATTTTTAATATTTTCAGTATGGTTTCGAAACTCTCCTTAGGTGATTTCGAAACCTCTGAGGTAGTAGCTTAATTTACCAAAAATTCACTCCCGGTTTTGGAATCCCCTCTCTGGTTTCTTGTATCAATTTTCTTAGTATGCAAGCTAATGTAGTAGATGTAGACTCCATTGAGGAAGTTGAACCACTCTAAATTTCTTGCATTATAAGAAAATATACCTTTAATGACATACGAACGATGACACACACTAATTTATAACTTGCAAAAAATGTATGTCATAAAAAATGTCATATTTCTTAAAATCTGAACGATTTATGACTTACAATAATATGTGTCATATTTAATAGTCATAATCCAAAAAATTTAACAAACACACGGAATACACTTTTCATTGCCCAAAATAATTTTCATCACGTACGCATGGTCCCCCCAAACCAAAATTTCAAAGTCTACCTTTCCTCTGTCTTCACAAAAAAAAAATCTATCCATGTCTTCATCTCCTACCTCTATCACAGTCACCATTAAATGAGTTGGTCTATTGCCCGATCTAGATATGAAGCTAAACTTGCATGTTTGAAAAACTTCTACTTTCCTTTTTGTATCTTTAAACCAGGTGTTGATCTCTAAAAAATCTTTATCTTTGGAGGATAACTTGCTTATAACAGACCTCAAATCGCCCTCCACTATGATTCTATAGAAACCTATATCCCATGCGAAATCCATCACCTATTTTGTTGTTATCGCCTCTGCCATAAAACCCTAGGTAACGTTCTGATTTGTTCTTTGGTAAGCCCCCATGATAAAGCCCCCTTCATATCTTATTAATACCCCTAACACTGATTCTTGTTTATGATGAGAAAAACCCGCATCAAAATTCGCTTTAACAATTATGGGTGGAGGTGGAATCCAACCGCTAACTGAACTCCCGTTTGTACCACGAAGACGGATGTTTGCTTTCTCAAAATCTGAACATTGGCTTTTTATTGAGGTGAGCATCTCTTCACTTCTTGTGTTAATGCCTTAGTGAATAGATTTGTTATGAGCAAACCAAAGCACGTATAGAGTCACCAAAATCTTTGGGGATTTTCTCGTTACCATTAATGATGTTGGTTTAAGGAGGAAGAAATTTACAGTTGTCCAAGTAAAGAAGCTTTGGGGAACTTTGTTGAAGTAAATAATTTATGAAATGATTTTGGTTTTGGTATTCTAATTTGTGTTTAGGTCGGCATGGTAGGACTCCCTTGCACCATGCAGCAAAGAGGGGCCTTCTAAATACAGTCAAATTACTTCTTTCCCATGGAGGTTAGCGAAAACCGAGTTATTAGTTCCTATACCCAAAAATGATTTATTTGAACTGTATAGCGTTGTCTTCTGAGTGACTTGTTTATATTTTCAGCTAATCCATTGGCAATGAATGATGATTGTCAAACGCCTCTAGATGTTGCTAGGACGAAAGGTAACATCAATGTTGTGCGAGCTATCGAGGTATAATTTGAAGTTTATCTTTGATAATTCTCTTTATTGTAAAACCTTCTCACAACTTTGAATTACATTTATCTTTTCTTTTTTTTGATACTCTGTAGGAGCACATATGTTTGTTCTCTGGTTGGATACGAGAATTTTATGGGCCAGGATTCATCGAAATCTTTGTTCCTCAATTAGTTTCAAGAAAAGTGTGAGTATTTGTGTACGAAATGTTTTTTTATTTTGATTGATTTTTGCTTGTTTGTTGCGTTATGCCATAGAAGCAATATGCCTTGATGATTCCTATTAATGTAAACCTTAATTTGCTTCCAATCAGTAACATTTTCTTTCTCTAAACAAATTGTGTATCTTCTCATTAATGCATTGCTTGCAGTTGGGTGGTTGTTCTACCAACTGGTTCTCGTAATCATACAATGCCTCTAAAGTTGGGGCTGGCGATATACTCTAGTTGCAGGTATTGCAAGTTTAATTACAATCTATCTCTCTTTATGTTTTTAATTTATTTTAATCTAAGGATGCAAAGAAAGGTGACGTGAGCCAAAGAATAAACGCTTAAAACTCTTCAAACTCAGCTAAACATCCTTATGTCTTTGTCAATCTCCAAGCTCAAATAATGACTGAAAAATCGATACAATAATCCACAAGTTTGTCTTAAACTGTCCTGAATCTGATCATCAAATTAGCTTTAGCTTTCTTAAGTACTTATGATGGTATTATGTGTATAAATAACGAGTTTACTTACTATATAATGGTATTAGATGTAAAAACTATATATAGGCTTCAAGATGCTTTAGTTGTTCAATCTAAAATTCTGATTGTGCAAGGTCACCATGTGGGCAGTTGTTGTAACTGAGGGTTGCAGGAAAATAAAGTTGCAGTACTATGGGTTTAAACTAGCATCTGCTGCAAGGTAAAGTCAGTGCTACTTACCTAGACATTAGATGCATTTGGTGGAGAGACATAGGCTTTGGTTTCAATTCTTCTTTGTGCAGCATAGATAATACAGTTCATGGCTAATCCGAGCAGGGAACAGTAACTAATTTTATGTGAACTAGGACTATTGTTGAATTCATTTAAGGAGATTTGTAACTTTCAGTGTTTGTTTATTAACTTATAATAATGGATATATGTTCTTTCTCAATGTCGTATTTTCTTTGTTTGTGTGTTGGACAGGGAAGATACCCTGATCACTGAAGTAGAACCCTATATTCATTTTAATATTAATCCATCAGGAATGCAACCTGTTCTCACTACCACTTATCTATTGGCTTTTCCAAGTATTGTAGCAAGGTAATTATGCCCTGAAGTGATTTAAAAACTTATTTTTGAATCCTCTGTTCTATTCGCATTTTTAGGGCAATATTCTTTTGATGCATTACATATCTTGGGTTTGTTGTTTGTCTTATCCTACAGACTTACCTTAAAGCTATCTTTTTTTTGAATGCCCAAAATGATCTTAACACATTGCATTATTGGTAGTATCCTTGGTTCACCATTTTGGGAGCATGTTAAGGAGATATTGAACCCTGAAACATTTATTAGAGCAGAACCATGGATTTATAATTCAATATATGTGTTTTTTTGTTTTTCTGTTTAATATCTTTGACATTGTAAGTTCTTTTGAACCTCTGTGATTCTAAGTTTCTGATGATTACCTTCTTATTGTGTGTTATTGCTATCTAAATTTCTTCCATTTTCCTATTTGTATACATTGGACAAATCTTTTAAATCTAATAATCAATCCTTGAATTTGTAGTGTCCCTGTCAGTCGGGAGGTACTGAGTGTGGATATTATGTTTGTAAGTTCATGAAAGAGATAATCGAGAACGAACGTGAAGTATTGGTCAATAAGAATGTAAGCAAACTTTTCTGATACACACCTGTCATATCATACATACACATTAGTCATACAACTGTCATATGGACTTGAAGTAGGATGTTATTCTAAACAAATTAATGCAAGTACTTGTTAGCAAGACTGAAAACTGTGAATTTGTGTCGTGATAATATATATAATTTATATGGAAAGTTTTAATAATTAAATGTGTAAAATTTATTTTTACATATGCTTCAAAGAATGCATATGTAAAATTGGTCATTTTAGTACTCTATGATAGTTATATATTTCACTTTAAATAAGTATAAATTATATACTTATTTCATATT
This sequence comes from Hibiscus syriacus, assembly GCF_006381635.1. Lineage (NCBI taxonomy): Eukaryota > Viridiplantae > Streptophyta > Magnoliopsida > Malvales > Malvaceae > Hibiscus > Hibiscus syriacus. Next base: position 60,180 of record NW_024062070.1, on the reverse strand, counting down.
TTTTATTTAGGTTGGCGATGGGAATGAAGAATACACGGATGATGACATTGATGATATTCACAAAGAATGGGTATCTTATGTGGCAAACTTTATTGTGCCGTGATATTTTGTATCGACATATGATTACAATATTTTTTATAACTTAATGTTAATATATTGTATGCAAATGGATTGTTTATATATAATATGATATATATATATATATTTAGTATTATGAGGCATTAAATGTGATTTAGTTTGATTATTTGTCATTTACAATATATATATATATATATATATATATATATATATATATATATATATAATTTACGACATACAATCACGACACACGAATGTGTATCATCTTTTTTAATGACATTTGCTTCAATGACACAAAATGTAAGTCATAAATACGAGTCATAAATTTATGACACACAAATGTGTGTCATCTTCATTTATGACGGGGGCTTCAATGACGTGCAATGTGCGTCATAAATGCGTGTCATAAATATGCGAATCATAGATTTATGACACACAATTACGTGTCATCTGAGATTTATGTCGGTGGCTTCAATGACGCGCATTTGTGTATCATCTACACCCATAGATGACGCGCAATGCGCGTCATTAAAGGGGTTTTTTCTAGTAGTATTGTATCAATTTTCTTATTTCTTATAAATCTTCCAATAATTTTTTATTGACAATTCACTCCCTCTTGGTCACATTCTTTGATCAATTGACTCGACAAAGATAAAATTAGAATGTTCAAAAATTTAGAGACCAATTTAAAATAAGTCATAGTTTGAGGATGAATTTAAAATATTTAAAAAAATTATGTAAAAAGTATTGAATACAATATGAGTATGATACAAACTTCAAATTGGCTTCAATTTGGTCGGTTGGTATTCCTCATCTTTGTTACCTCATATTTTCCTAGGTTAACAGTTTTGGATTTACTAGAAATACTCTCATTCTGTCTCCTAGACTATCTATTTTTTTCTCATATAGGTAGTGTTGAATAATCAGGTAAAGAAAACAAAAAGAACACAAGAATTTTAACGAGGTTCAACAATGTGCTTACGTCTTCGGTGCCTTAGGCGGCGCTAGAATTTTTATTTAATTCAATGTCTCATAGGTTTAGGTTACATCTCCTTTTATAATAAAATAAGCCATGATACATATTTACAAAAATAACACTGTACCATACTTCGGGGCCGCAGTCCCCTGCACCCCTAACCCATATAATCGTAACCCCCACTATGAGACTTTCTCGATATATTTATGAGCCATACCTAAACAAATCTCCACCTTGGTGAATATCCTACCCCTTAGGAAACGTTCAATGTGGGTTGGGTTACCTTACTTCTTTAACAACTCGAAACACTCAACAAGTCCAAGCAATGCATGAACTTGTCGGTCGTAACTGGCTTGGTGAACATATCAGCGTCATTCTCATCAGTGTGTACCTTCTAAAACAAAATCTCTCCAGATGCAACCAACTCTTTGATCTTGTGAAACCTTACATCAATATGCTTAGTTCTAGAACGATATACTTGATTCTTAGCTAAGTAAATAGTACTTTGATTGTCACAAAGCAACTGAACTCCACCTTGTTAAACACCCAACTCCTTCACTAAACCAGTAAGTCATAAAACTTCTTTTACAGCTTCAGCCGCTGCCATGTATTCAGCTTCAGTTGTAGATAATTCCACATAGATAATTCCACAACAGATTGAATAGTATACTTCCAACAAATAGGCCCTTCACCAAGAGTAAAGTCATATCTTCAGCTTCCTTATCTGTCTTAGGGCACTATTATGATGAGTGCTTAAAGTGATTCGCCAATGGAGTGCTAATTGGTTTTGCGCTGCTCATCGCAAACCTTTCTAGCCTTTTCTCAACATAACCCCATTGAGATAGCCACAGTTTCCTTGAGTCTCTGTCCCTGTAAATTTCCATTCCGAGAATTTTCTTTGCAGCACCTAAATCTTTCATATCAAATTCCTGACTCAATAAAGTTTTCAAACCGATAACATCATCCATGTTCTTCGCAGTAATTAACATATCATCAATATACAGTAACAGAAAAAATAAAAGAACCATCATCAAGGCTCTTAACATAAACACAACAATCATACTCACATCGCTTATAGTCAATCTTGATCATATAAGAGTTAAACCGTTTGTACCATTGTCTCGGAGATTGTTTCAACCCGTACAAAGATTTCTTCAATCTGCAAACTAAATGCTCATTTCCAGATTGAGTGAAACCTTCAGGCTGCTGCATGTAGATCTCCTCCTTTAAATCACCATGCAAAAAGCAGTTTTCACATCCATCTGCTCTAAATGCAAATCCCAATTAGCCACAAATGCAAGTACTGCTCGGGTTGAAGTGTGTCGGACCACGGGAGAATTTTTTTTATCATAATCAACTCTTTTCTGCTGTGAAAAACCCTTTATTACCAAACGAGCCTTGAACTTCTCCCCCCTTTTTCTGTTACTGTTGGTTTCTTCTTATACACTCATTTGCAACTAATAGGCTTCTTACCCTCAGGAAGGTGAACTAACTCTCCTGTGCGATTGTGATTCAAAGACTCCATCTCCTCAACCATGGCAGCCATCCACTTGTCATTTTCCTGACTAGTAACAACATCATGAAAAGTAATCGAATCATCACTGTTAACAGTAAGTGCAAAAGAGACCAAGTTTTTAAAACCCAATCTGTTCGGAGGCTTTATATTTGTCCGTCTCACCCTGTCTCTGGCGAGACTATAATCCTATAAATCAATCGTAATGGAACCATCAGAAGTCGGTTGAGAAGTTTCTGTTTTCTTAACTAGAAACTACTCGAAATCCACCACTGTTGTGTCTTTCTTCTGCTGCAACATGGGTTGTTCATAAAAAACAACATCTTTACTGATTACAATTTTCTTCGCAACTGGATCCCAGAACTTGAATCCTTTGACACTTTTTTTGTAACCCAGAAAATGCACTCCTTCGATTTTGCATCAAGTTTGGATCTCTCATCAGTAGGTACATGCACATAAGCAGGGTAACCAGAAATCCTTAAATGATCAAAAGTAACATCATTACCAGTCCATACCTCTTCTGCAACTTTCCCTGCCAATGATGCCTTTGGCGATCTATTGATAAGATAACACGCCATGTTAACAGCCTTAGCCCAGAAGTGTTTGGGAAGCCTCGCATTCAACCGCAAACATCTAGCTCTTTCATTCAACGACCTGTTCATCCGTTTTGCAACACCATTCTGTTGTGGTGTCTTGCACATTGTAAAATGCCTCTTAATCCCATGCTCCTTACATAAATTTAGAAACTGTGAAATTGTGTACTCTGTACCATTGTCAGACAACAAACACTTGATTTTTCATCCTGTTTGATTTTCTACCTCAGCTTTCCATAACTTGAACTTCTCAAAAACGTCAGACTTCTACTTGAAAAAATACACCCAAACTTTCAGTGAAAAATCATCAATAAAAGTAACATAATACCTAGATCCACCCAATGACGATGTCGTGGAAGGCCCCATACATCAGAATGCACATAATCAAGAATCCCTTCAGTTGTGTGCTTCCCAGTCTTGAAAGGAACTTTAGTATGTTTACCAAGAACATAATAGTTACAAAAATCGAGCTTACAACTTTTAACACCATGCAACATATTTCTTTTGTAACATCCGTAATACCGGGTTAGTGACCAAATTGTAAAATTTCAGAATTTGGTGACTAAAGTAGAAGAATGAAATAGTTAAATGATTATTGGATATATGATGAAGGTTATTTAGTAATTATTAAAGGAAATAAAGGGTAAAAAGGTCAATTGACCAAGAAATGAATTAAAAATGGGATTGGTAAGGATAAATACACGTGGAAAGGGAGAGAATTCTCCAGAGTTCTCTTCTCCTTTCTTCTTCTTCTTTACGTGGAAGCCAAGAGCAAAGGTAAGTTTGATTTAGCTTTTGATTTCTTGAAAGTTTTAAGTTGGATTTGAGTCTTTGGGGGTTATATAAGCTTAAGGAAAGCTTATATAAGTCTAAAACACCAAAGAGAGAGAATTAGAAAGGAATTTCTATTAAGGGTTTATAAATAAACTTTTGTTATAGAAAGGTTTTTGAAGTTATAAAGTTGGATTTGACTTGTCAATGGTCTAATTAAGAAGTTAGAAGCAATTGAATGGAATTTGGAACATGTTAGAAATTGAGTATGATTCTTGAATTTTATAAGGAATATAGGATTTTGAGGTTAAAGCTGATTTACATGGATATAAGTTGGTTTAAGTAATGGTAGTTGAGTTTAATGACATATTAGAGGCTTAAAATAGAAGAATTAAGGGAATATTGATGATTTTCGTGCTAAAATGCAAATTCTGGGCAAGGTGTATCGATGCATATTCAATGTGCATCGATGCACTCTTTAAAGAAGAAACATCGAATGCAATTGATGCATCGATGCATTAGAAGTGCATCGATGCAACCCCTTAAAATGAAAACATCGAAGGTAATTTGTGTATCGATGCATGGGTAGTGCATCGATGCACATGTTAAAGAATGTATCGATGCACTGTAGAATGCATCGATGCACTTCAAGGGGAAATTGAAATAGACATTTCTTTTGGTCTAAGAAATGATAGATTAGAGTATATCAATTGGATACTGATATGTATCAATATGTGATTATGTAGATATCGAACACGAACAAGTTTCGAAACGATCATCAAGTTAAGATTCGATCGAAAGAAAGGAAAAATCACAAAAGTGGATTGGAACTTAGTGAGGCTCATGTGAGTGCATATTAATTCGTTTATGGTGCTAAATGGAAACAAGATTTGTGACAAGTCTATTTCCTATGTTGAATGCATGAATATATGATTATATGTATATGCATGACATAAATTGTATGTATGCATGATTATATGTGTTAATATGCTTTTGAATGAATGATATGAAAAGTGAGATAAACAAAGTATGGTTGATATAGGGTAATATAAGAATAGCTCATAGGTTATATGATAAAGATGGAACGATATAGGAACATTAATTGAGTACTTGGTAATAAGTCATAAGGTTATATGCATAGGTAATATAAGTTATAAGATGAGAATATATAGGAATATCAAATAAGTTATGAGATAAGTTATGTGACATGATATATATATGAGTTTATGTGATATAAAAGTGTATAAGTGAAATAACATGATAGGTGATAAAACCGTAAGCCTATATGATTATGTATTATATGTTACATGATATGACATGCGAGTTACATGAACAAATGAGAAATGTTATAAGTCATATGAAACGATCTATGTGAATACATGCACTTGCGATACATGTGATATGAGATATATGGTTACACATACATATGGTATGTGATATAAGAGAAATAACAAGTGATATGAAATGTTATAAATGATAATGCCCATGTTATGTGATATGAGAGCTAGGGGTATAGTTGGCATGCCAAGAGTCGAGGGTTTACCTATGTCTTTCGAGATATATAGACAGATTACCTAGGTTCTTCGAGACCTATGGACAGTTGCCGAGGTTCTTTGTGACCTCTGGATAGTTATCTGGATCTTTGTGACCTCTGGATAGGTCTTTCGGGACATTTATATGAGTTATGGTGATAGCATAGTGGTGCACAACCTCAATAGACTCACATATCTACAGTTCTCACAAGTGCATATGGGCTAATAAGAGATAACATAGAATGTAATGTATATGATATATTTGTGTTAGTGATTATTGTATTTGCTATAAGATATATGATATGAGCTTAATTGATCATATAAACAAGAGAATACAAATATGAAAGGTGATTATATGATAATGATAGGAAAGAAGATAATTATATGTATGTGTGGATATATATATATATGAATATATGAAAGGTGCATAGTAGGAATTATTATATGTATATGTGGGTGTGATGCTTGTATGTGATATGTTAGTAGAAATTGTTCAAGCATGATTACGAGTTAGAATTTTATTATATGTTTTATGCCTCACTAAGTCAACGACTTAGCGTGTGATTGTTTCACACGTAGGTTACAGAAGTGAGAAGAGTAAAGAGCTAAGAGGAGCAAGACAGGTCAACATTTTCCTTACAAAGTTTCATATCAGAAAATAGATGATTTAAATGTGTATGGTTAATCTGAATATAGTTGGCATGTACTAATTGATTGAGTTGAATATGCTCTGATCGATTTTGGTTATTTTGGTCAATTTATGTAAATACACAATTTTTATTTTAATGAAAGTTTTAAATTTTCTTTGAATTTTGTCAAGAGTCAAAGTTTGAAAAGTCAATGTGACACTCCAAACTCATATTTGGGTCGGATACGGGTTGAGGGTGTTATATTTATTGGTATCAGAGCTACGGTTTAACCGATTCTCAGCATAAACTAAAGTCCAAAGTGTCATAAAATGTGTACATGCCAACACAGAGTGAAAAAAATATCTGATATGATAGTGTAAAGAGTATGTTGTCTTGCTAGTAGAATAAGATTAGTTTAATATATTAGAAATCTGATTATGAGAATTTCAAAAAAAATGAGGGGGTGAATCTGATGGTTGTAGCAATTCACCTGCTCTGGCCAGGCAGGATGAAGAGCGAAAACCTCAGAAAATATCTTATAAGATTAAATGTTGATTTCAGAAAGTTGAAATCATATTAGAATAGTGAAAGAAGATCTTTATTGTTTTAAATCGGAAAAGCTATATGGATTAGTTTTGTTAGTATGTGGATAAGATAGAATATGGTGAACAAGTGTCACCATAAGAACGTTAAAAAGATCGAATGACGTGGTGAGTACTTATAGAAGAACTCAATGATAAGTGCATCAGTGACAAGCGTATAAGATGAATAAAGTCAGAGCTTATGAGTTGAAATGAAGTGATAGTATTGAGCATAAACAAGAGTATGTTTATGATAAGAGTTTGTAGTTAAGATAGAAAAAGTTAGCGTTGGCTAACCAGAGTATGTGATAAAAATGTACTGGAATTATAAGATTATAAGATATTGTCAGGATATGATAACCAAATATGAAATGGATCTGGATACAGTTGTATATTTGGATCATAGTAATGTGGAATAGTAAAGGAAATAAGGATTTGTATATTTGAGTAAAGCTGAGGATTGATAAGAAGAGTTTGAGAATGTGTATATCGATGATCAGTTTATAAGACAAAGGAAGTCATAATGTTGAGTTGAACAACGGAAATTTCAGGATGTATGAGAATGAGGTGAAATTGACAAGTTAAGTAAATGAATTTTGAGATAATTTCGATTGGAAAGGATGTATGTGATTGGTTGATTAGGGTTTATGCCCTAGATTGGACAGATGTTATTGATTAATTCAGAGTAAAGGTTATAAGATTGGAAGAAAAGGTAAAATTGAGTTAATCAATTATGATGTGAAACTGAATATAGTTATGTATTCTGATCAGATAGCAATGATGTAGAAAAGAAAATAAGTATTTGCATGGAACCTTAAGGAAGGAAAATACAAGTATAAGAAATGATAAAGAATGAAGTTCTATATAAGTAAATGGGTTATCAAACTTATGAGGATGCAATGAAGATTGATACATAGAGATGAGTGTAGGTGATAAGACAAGAGTATGTGAACATGAAAGGAAATATGATTTGGGTATAAGGAATAAATAAATGAATAATGGAATAAAGAAATGAAAGGGATGAGTTAAAGGATCAGATACGATAAAGGTTATATGGAAGTGTAGATGATAATTTTGGATATAGAATTAAGAAAAGTGTGTAAGGTTATGTGAATAGATTCTTTAAAAGTGTATGTTGAATCATATTTAAAGAAGATTTAAGGTCGTGTTTTTGGTTAAATGGTGATGGAAAACGAATTTGGTTATTATTATAAGGTAGTTAGAGATTGATTTAGGTTGTTGATTGATGAAAATGGATTGAAGTTACTGGTTGCTGTTTAAATGATAAGTGACATGATATGATATATATATATATATATATATATATATATAAGGGAAAAAGGTAATTGAAAAGCTAAAGGATTGAAAAGTAAGTTTCTGATGATGACAAGAAAGATTAATTAATGAAGCAACATGAGAACTTTAGAAGATATGTTTCTATCAAGATGTCCAGTGAAAATTCGAGGAAGAATTTTCTTAAAAAGGAGGGGAGATTTGTAACATCCGCAATACCGGGTTAGTGACCAAATTGTAAAATTTCAGAATTTGGTGACTAAAGTAGAAGAATGAAATAGTTCAATGATTATTGGATATATATGATGAAGGTTATTTAGTAATTATAAAGGAAATAAAGGGCAAAAAGGTCAATTGACCAAGAAATGAATTAAAAATGGGATTGGTAAGGATAAATACACGTGGAAAGGGAGAGAATTCTCCAGAGTTCTCTTCTCCTTTCTTCTTCTTCTTTACGTGGAAGCCAAGGGAAAAAGGTAAGTTTGATTTAGCTTTTGATTTCTTGAAAGTTTTAAGTTTGATTTGAGTCTTTGGGGGTTATATAAGCTTAAGGAAAGCTTATATAAGTTTAAAACACCAAAGAGAGAATTAGAAAAGAATTTCTATTAAGGGTTTATAAATGAACTTTTGTTATAGAAAGGTTTTGAAGTTCTAAAGTTGGATTTGACTTGTCATGGGTCTAATTAAGAAGTTAGAAGCAATTGAATGGAATTTAGAACATGTTAGAAATTGAGTATGATTCTTGAATTTCATAAGGAATATAGAATTTTGAGGTTAAAGATGATTTACATGGATATAAGTTGGTTTAAGTAATGGTAGTTGAGTTTAATGACATATTAGAGGCTTAAAATAGAAGAATTAAGGGAAGAGTTGATGATTTTCGTACTAAAATGCAAATTCTGGGCAAGGTGTATCGATGCATATTCAATGTGCATCGATGCACTCTTTAAAGAAGAAACATCAAATGCAATTGATGCATCGATGCATAAGGAGTGCATCGATGCATCCCCTTAAAATGAAAACATCGAAGGTAATTTGTGTATCGATGCATGGGTAGTGCATCGATGCACATGTTAAAGAATGTATCGATGCACTGTAGAATGCATCGATGCACTTCAAGGGGAAATTGAAATAGACATTTCTTTTGGTCTAAGAAATGATAGATTAGAGTATATCAATTGGATACTTATATGTATCAATATGTGATTATGTAGATATCAAACACGAACAAGTTTCGGAACGATCATCAAGTTAAGATTCGATCGAAAGAAAGGAAAAATCACAAAAGTGGATTGGAACTTAGTGAGGCTCAGGTGAGTGCATATTAATTCGTTTATGGTGCTAAATGGAAACAAGACTTGTGACAAGTCTATTTCCTATGTTGAATGCATGAATATATGATTATATGTATATGCATGACATAAATTGTATGTATGCATGATTATATGTGTTAACATGCTTTTGAATGAATGATATGAAAAGTGAGATAAACAAAGTATGGTTGATATAGGGTAATATAAGAATAGCTCATAGGTTATATGATAAATATGGAACCATATAGGAACATTAATTGAGTACTTGATAATAATTCATAAGGTTATATGCATAGGCAATATAAGTTATAAGATGAGAATATATAGGAATATCAAATAAGTTATGAGATAAGTTATGTGACATGATATATATATGAGTTTATGTGATATAAAAGTGTATAAGTGAAATAACATGATAGGTGATAAAACCGTAAGCCTATATGATTGTGTTATATGTTACATGATATGACATGCGAGTTACATGAACAAATGAGAAATGGTATAAGTCATATGAAACGATCTACGTGAATACATGCACTTGCGATACATGTGATATGAGATATATGGTTACACATACATATGGTATGTGATATAAGAGAAATAACAAGTGATATGAAATGTTATAAATGATAATGTCCATGTTATGTGATATGAGAGCTAGGGGTATAGTTGGCATGCCAAGAGTCGAGGGTTTACCTATGTCTTTCGAGATATATAGACAGTTTACCTAGGTTCTTCGAGACCTATGGACAGTTGCCGAGGTTCTTTGTGACCTCTGGATAGTTACCGGGGTCTTTGTGACCTCTGGATAGGTCCTTTGGGACATTTATATGAGCTGTGGTGACAACATAGTGGTGCATAACCTCAATAGACTCACATATCTTTAGTTCTCACAAGTGCACATGGGCTAATAAGAGATAACATGGAATGTAATGTATATGATATATGTGTGTTAGTGATTATTGTATATGCTATAAGATATAATATGAGCTTAATTGATCATATAAATAAGAGAATAGAAATATGAAAGGTGATAATATGATAATGATAGGAAAGAAGATAATTATATGTATGCGTGGATATATATATATATATATATATATATATATATATATGAAAGATGCATAGTAGGAATTATTATATGTATATGTGGGTGTGATGCTTGTATGTGATATGTTAGTAGAAATTGTTCAAGCATGATTACGAGTTAGAGTTTTATTATATGTTTTATGCCTCACTAAGTCAACGACTTAGCGTGTGATTGTTTCACACGTAGGTTACAGAAGTGAGAAAGTAAAGAGCTAAGAGGAGCAAGACAGGTCAACATTTTCCTTACAAAGTTTCAGATTAGAAAATAGATGATTTAAACGTGTATGGTTAATCTGAATATAGTTGGCATGTACTAATTGAATGAGCTGAATATGCTCTGATCGATTTTGGTTATTTTGGTCAATTTATGTAAATACACAGTTTTTATTTTAATGAAAGCTTTAAATTTTCTTTGAATTTTGTCAAGAGTCAAAGTTTGAAAAGTCAATGTGACACTCCAAACTCGTATTCGGGTCAGATACGGGTTGAGGGTGTTACATCTTTTATGTAATTCAACCATACCACGTTCACTAAGATAAGCAAGACGCATATGCCACAGTTTGGTAGTATCATCACAGGACTCAACAAAATGAACTCCACCTACAACGGTACTCCCTAACAATCTGTAAATATTCCCTACAGTCATCTTTCCTTTCATCATAATCAAAACTCCTTTAACAATCCGAATGGTTTCCCTATCCTCATCAGCCTTAGGGATAAAACCATTCTTGTGCAAAGTGCCCAATGAAATCAAATTCTTCTTCAAATTTGGGATATGTCGAACACCACACAACGTCCGAACAAAACCATCATATATCTTAATTCTGACATCACCAATACCAACAATATTGCAGCATCAATCATCACCCAAATAAACAGAACCAGAATTAACCGACCTGTATGTCGAAAACCATTCCCTATTTGGCTTGATGTGATAAGAACATCCAGAATCAAGAATCCAAGCATCCGTCAATAGAGTCATTAAAATAGAGAGCATATCACCCTCACTGCAATCAGAATTGTCATCCTCGACCACATTCACAGACTTGGATAAGTCATCACGCTACTCATCAATATGCTTTTTCAACTTCAGACAGTCTCGCTTCATATGTCCCACCTCCTTACACTTGTAACAGTGAATTGTCTTCTTATCCCTAGATTTGGATATAAAATTCTGCTTCCTAGACCTTGCATTCTCTAGCTTCCGTCCATAGTCTCGATTACCCTTGACATATAAGCTATCAGCTTGAGAACTTTCTCCTGCATTCTACTTCCGCTGATTGTGAGCCAACAAGGCTGTAGTAATCTCCTCAACTTTGATAGTCTCTTTCCCATATGTAAGAGTAATCACCATGTGTTCGTAAGAAGGAAGGAGGCAACAAACACAACATAATCATCGCTTTGTCTTCATCCTCAATTTCCACATCAAGTCGAGCCAAATTAGAAACGATTTGATTGAAGACATTCACGTGTTGCGCCAAATCATGATAATCCTGCATCTTCAACCCATACAACCGCTGCTTTAGATACAATTTAGTCGTTAAGGATTTGTACATAAACTGACTTTCCAACTTCTTCTAAATTTCATCTGGAGACGACAGATGCATGACGTGATACATGACCTCATCCGTCAAACATAATTGTATGGTTCCTGTCGCTCCCTGCTGTAATTTTTCCCAATCTTCCTCCTCTATCGACGCCGGCTTTGTAGGTCGCAAAGCCTTTAAGATCCTTTGATGCGCCAACAGATCCTTCACTCTTGTTTGCCATAATTCGAAGTTACCTGACCATCGAATTTTGCAACTTCGAATTTGGCTCCTGACATCTGATAGCAATTGTTGAATAATCGAGTAAAGAAAACAAAAATAACACAAGAATTTTAACAAGGTTCAACAATGTGCTTACGTCCTCGGTGCCTTAGGCGACGCTAGAATTTTTATTTAATTCAGTGTCTCATAGGTTTAGGTTAAATCTCCTTTTATAATAAATAAGCCCTGATACATATTTACAAAAATAACCCTATGCCATACCGCATGGCCGTATACCCCCGCACCCCCAACCCACATAATCGTAACCCCCCACTACGAGACTTTCTCGATATATTTATGAGTCATAACTAGCAGGTAGAATTATGATTAAATTTAGAATTTATAAACAAAATGTAATTTGATATTTAATTTTTTTACCGGTGAAGTAAATGAATTTGATTTTAAAATTCAATATATATATATATATATATATATATAATCTGATATATGAATTTAATTTTTAAGTTTAAATTGGTACTTAAATTTGATTTTATGGTACAAATAAAACCATTAATTATAAATAATAATTTGAACAAAAATTGAATTTCAAATACTAATTTATACCAACAATTCAAATTTAAATACTTAATTAAAAAAATTCAGATACTTAATTGAAAAAAAACCTTCATATACTATATTCGACCTTAAAATCAAATTTAATTTTAAAATATATATTTTCCCTACGAAATATTATAATATAAATTAAAAAACTAAATTTGCTGTGGGAGGATAACTCGGGATCGGTCCATTTTGATGTGTAATGTGGAGTGTTTTTCTTTCAATGTTGCTTCTTGTGTTCTGTTCTCTTCAGAGTTATGTGTGTACTCTTTTTTTCATATAAGTTTAGATAGATTTTTAACGATACACACTTAATTCTTTCCGTGTATGATTTCTTCTTTAATATACATACTTTACAAAAAAATATAAATGTAGATTTTTTTAAGAAAAATGGTGAACAAAAAAATAATTTATGAATTACATCAATTTTACAATTATTTAATTAATTATATCGAGTTTTATTATATAGAGGCATGATCCAGTTATACTGTGTAAAATTCTTTTAATTTTACACATTTTTAGGACCATTGGATGAGAAAAATTAAAGGTTGGAATTAACAGTATAAAATAAGAATATATTCACTGGAAAAAAACTAAGACTTAATTTTAGCCTTTGGTTTTCCTCAATCCAACGATCTTAAAAAAGTGTAAAACTAAAAGAGTGTTACATATTGTAAGTGGATCCTAACCCTATAAGTGTTAGGATCTACTTACACTATGTAAAACTAATAAATTTAGGCTTAAATATAAATAAGTGCCTAAACTATAGCGTTTTTCACGAATATGATCCTAAACTATTTTTTTTGAATGATGTCGATGTCTAACATTACAAACGTTACCACTTTAGGTGTCCGAACCGTCAATGACATTAATTTTCTCTGTTAAGTGACACATGTCACACTCTGATAATTTTAAAATTTATTTTTTTTAAAATTATAAAAATTATTATATTTATAAAAAAACCCTTGTTTCTCTTAAATTACAAAAAGACCCAAAATCCCTAAAATCTAACCTAACCCACTATCATCACCCTTTCCGGCCGTGACCACCACCGCCGACATAGTCCTTGCCATCCTTTAGTCATATGCCACCGTAGTTGTCGTCAATTGGCCGTCATAATAGCGTGGGATTGTGATTTTCATCCTAGGTTTCATGGGGTATAAAATGTCGATTCGCCATTGATCAACCGTCGGCCGGTCTCGATTTCATAGGGGTTTTGGTTGTCGGGGGGGATGAGGTCAGGTAGAGTTTCGTCGACGGCAAAAGGCAGAAGGCAGCATGGGTTTAGGGGTTGAAATAAAGGTTTTTAAAGTTTTGGAGTTATTTCAAAATTTCAATGTTTTCTAAAATATAATTTTAATTTTTTTTAATTTTAAATAAAAATTTTAAAATTACTAGATTGTGACACATGTCACTTAACCGAGGAATTTAAAGCCATTGATGGCCCGAACACCTAAAGTGATAACGTTTGTAACGTTGAGCACTGAGATCATTCAAAAAATAGTTTAGATTCCTATTCGTGAAAAACACTATAGTTTGGACACTTATTTTATAATTAAGCCTAGGTTTTTCACTAATTTATAGTCATTAAATAAATAAATGATAGATTTAATTAAAATTTATAAACCATAAATAAATATTTCTTTAACTTATTTTTGAGTTTAGGGTAAATCTAATGGTTATAAATTAATATAAAACTTATTAATTATACATAATATAAGCATAGAGAGAGGGGGGTTAAGATCCACTTATACTTCGTAAAATTAATAAGTTTTACACCAATTTATAGTCATTATATTTAAATAAATAAATTAGATTTAATTAAAATTTATAACTCATAAATAAATATCTTTTTACTCACAATAAAATAATATTTTTTTCTTTTTAAGATTAAGGTTTAAGATTTAAGTTTAAGTTTTTAGGGTTTATATATATATTTAGACCTTAGAACTCCTACTTTAAACCCAAACCCTAAATCATAAACCATAAGCTCTAAAACGAGTTAAAGGAATATTTATTTATGAGTTATAAATTTTAATTAGATCTAATCCATTTATTTATTTAAATATAATTACTATAAATTATTTAAAATTTATTTTTTTATAACATATAAGTGGATCTTATCTTTTATATATATATATATATATATATATATATATATATATATTTATTTATTTATATATTGATTACACTTACATTAATACAATACGATTGCCGATCAAGGAATTAATATCTCTATTATAAAATCGTCTACTTGAAATTTATTTAAAATTGTCTTTATGTGGTAACGACTTCATCAAAACACATTTGTTTTAATAAAAAAACATATATTTTTTTAATAATTTTTTGTTAGAACTCGAAATCTTAAAGAATAACAATAATTTCTTTATAATTGAGGTCACTTAATTGATGTTAGACAACTTGTATTTACTAGTGAATGTATTAAATAATTTATAATATATGGTTTTAAAGAATTAATATTTAAGATATTATATGATAAACAAACAAGGCAACTTTAATTAGTATGTACTATTTATTCTATTACAAACCATAATCATAGGGAATAAAATTTTGGATAATTATGAGAATTATATAATTATTCCATTTAATTAAGGCTTAATTAAGCATTTGTTTAAGGCAAATCTTTTGGATTCTCTAATATGTAATTAATTATTTTTTTACGGGAAAAACTTTGGGATTGTATAATAATTATTATATATTTTTTATAATACAAAATTGTATAAAATTTAATTTAATTAAGATTGTTGATAACTGAATCATCTATCAGCTTCATCAAATCAATACGAACGATTAATGAACATAAAATTATATAACTTTAAACTTTGTACGAGCTAAAGTAGTAACTTGCATGATAGTTCATACGAATTTTATTACTTTTTATAATTTAATTAATATTTTCATTAAAAAATATAACGATTTAACTGGAAAATTTGAAAATAAAATATATCCAAATTAAAAATTGTATTTAACTTTTTATTATACTTTTTCTAGAGTCATAAAGTTAATTAAAATAAAGAAATTTATCGTATAATTATTATTTTTCTCCCAGAATCGTATAACTTTCCAATAAAGCAGAAAATTTATAATTTCATTTAATTCTAGAACAATTTATTATTATTATTTATTTGAAAAAAAATAATAATACTCCACTTAATTTGGAAACAAAATAATGGAGAATCATTATAATTACTTTAATAAAAGATTTCTTATTTTGTTTATAAATTTTAGAAATTGATTATGAGAAAAAGTAGTCAAGGCAGAACTATAATCTCCCAAAGCTTATTGCGTTTAACCATGGCAGCTATGAAGGGTAGCAACACTAGCACCAAGACAACTCGGGGCCGTCAGAAGATTCAGATAAAGAAACTCGAGAACGAAAGCAGTCGTCAAGTAACGTTCTCGAAGCGTCGCAATGGTTTATTCAAAAAGGCGAGCGAGCTTTGCGTTTTATGCGGCGCGAACATCGGTATCATTGTGTTCTCTCCGAAAGGGAAACCGTTTTGCTTCGGCTACCCGGATATAAATGTGATATTGAATCGTTATTTTAGCGAAAACCTTCTCGAAGACAACGGTTCGACGACGAATGGCGCCATCGTTCCTTGTTTCGATGAGTTTAACGAGGAGTGTCAAGAGACGCTGGAGAAACTAGAGGTCGAAAAGAAGCGAATCAAAGAGATTGAAAAAGAGAACGAAGAGAAGAAGAGAAGGGGAGAGTTTTGGTGGGAAGACCCTATTGATAATAATATGGGGATTGAGGA
This sequence comes from Hibiscus syriacus, assembly GCF_006381635.1. Classification (NCBI taxonomy): domain Eukaryota; kingdom Viridiplantae; phylum Streptophyta; class Magnoliopsida; order Malvales; family Malvaceae; genus Hibiscus; species Hibiscus syriacus. The sequence goes on along the minus strand of NW_024062070.1, from coordinate 43,667 downwards.
ACTTGAAGCTTATGCTAAAGCAATGGAGGAGCTGAGGAACAATGTGGTTAGCAGGGCTAATGAATTGGTGGGGGACGTATTCACCGCATCGGCAGCCACCAGTTATGCCGTCCAAAACGGTGGTTTTGCCACTGGAGAGTCGAGTGGTTACGGTGATTTCGGTCTCGATATCGAAGGTTTTAATTTTGGTCATGGTCCTGACTTAGATTGTTAATGATCTCTATGCATCATTGAAGGTATGATTACAGCTTTACTTTAGACAATTAATCTGTTTAGTTTCTAATTATTGTATAAACAGTATTGATCTATATGATCATATATAATGAAGTTGTTAATTAATTAGTCTTTTTTTCTTGTTTTAATTGAAACTCGAGTTAAGTTTTTATTCAGATATATTTATTCGAGTTATTTTGAGTATAGATTATTTTTCAATACAAATCGAATAAATTCAAATTATTAAACATATCGAATCGAATCAAACTAAAAATTGCATTAATTTGATAGAACTCTAGTACTAATGAACGTTTTATCAATTACAACAGAAACGTCATAAATACGATTATAAGAATAATTATAATTACAAATAAAATGCTATCAATTCAACTAAAATAAATTTAGATAGAATGTACTCATAATTAAATTAAAATCAAAATATACATAATATTTTTATATTTATATTCGATTATATATTTCAGACAACCTTAAAAATATTTTGAGTCGAATCAAGAAAAATTGTTACTTTATTCTCTTAGTAAATGGAATCTTACTATCACTCATAATCTTTTTTGTGTATACGATCAATATTAATATACGACGATTTGATTTATCAGTAAGATACTATTATTTTATTAGATTATATTGTGTCTATATTAAATTTATAAATTAATATTAATCCTTTTAAAAACGTATATATTCTGTAAATATTTATTATAGATTACGAGTTAGTACGTAATATATAGATTAAAAGATTAATGAGCAACCGAATAAGATAATATCAGATTGTGCTCATAGTATCAAAATAATGTCTAGTAATTGCATGAATCAAACGATTTAGGTGGTTAGAGGACGACTGTTATCTTTAAAGATTATCGGTTCGAACACGACATTTATAAGAATACTTGAACGTATATTGTCAAATTATTAAAAACATTTATAAGAAAACAAGAAAAGATCATGGTAATTCATGTATTAATATCATGTTCATGTTGCAGAAGAATTGTTTGGTAAAGATACTGACCCACAGGAGTTTAGCTCCATTCCACAAACGTTTGGGAGAAGGAAATGAAAGTAACATTAGGCCAACAGTATAGATTGCAATGGCCAAGAAATGGAATGCCAAGCTTAATGGACGAGGGCGTAAACCGGAGTGCAGAGCCGATAGTCCGCAAGCGAATACGCCTCCAAGTCTCATAATCAAAACATGCTTGCTGGATATCCTCCATTGCAGGATCAGACGAGGCACTCAGCACCTTGTGCAGGAGATTGGCCAATGCGTTTATTGTGGATGACATCGGCTGCAAACGCAGTTAAAGTTCGAATACGTTTTTCTCGATGTCGTTCACTTTTGAAATGTACATCAAACATGGGATTACAGTACCTTCCTCAGAGTATAAAAGGACTCGAGATATTTGCAGATGGTGAATGGATGGGATAGGTCTTCCAGAGGTCTTAGAAGATCCCTTAGTGAAAACAACATCAGATAGTGCAACTGTCACTCCACCTCCGGTTAAAGCGTGGCGCATGTTGAATGCATCGCCGATCAAAATCGCACCGGGAGTCGAGTATGGAGCATCTGCCATGATTTTGTTTGGCATTATTCTTATGTTACCCTTCTTCTCTATTGCTGATATGAAGCCAGTGTACAGTTGAGGAGGAACCTGAAACGTACATGTCATTTTGTTAGCCCTTAGTCCTCCAAAATGAATCAATAAAAGAAAGATCCGAGTACCTTGGGAGCCACTTGAGTTTTCAAGTAATCGGCCATTTCACCATCAGAAACTGAAGGTAAATTCCGACTAGGAACATCGACCAAGCAACGGATTTCAGTGCAGCTGATCGGATAAAACACGAAAGGCGAAGGAGTTGCTATTACAAAAACTCCATAATTTTCACAAGGAAGTTTACAGTTTGTAACAACCAAACAAACACTGTAAGAGGGGACATCAATCTGCAAAAACCAATCAACATCTTTACGTTTTCTCAAAGCATATAATTCAACAAGATTCCCTAATAATTTTCACCTTAGGGATTGCAGAGAGAGCGTCCCAAATTCGAGAAACAGCCGTCACAGACGATGGTGAGAGGAGCATAAGCCGTCAGCACTTGGCCACTCTTATCTTTGTAGTGTACTCCTTTGACAATCCCATTTTCTTCAAGCAGAGATGTCACTGACTCACTGTCCCTTGTTCTAGACTCACATTACATGATCATATCATCAAGACATGGATTTTGAGCCTAGAAAAGTATAGTTTTGCGAAATTTCAGATGAATGAAATCAATAGATCGAATTTACTTGTGAAGAGACGCAGCCTTCTCCCGCAACCTTTGAATGAAACGACCGTTATGGAATCTTCTTCCGGCGACATTGGACTAAAACCTTTCCGGAGGAAAAGATATGGTTGTTAGAAGTTTCAAAGTTTGACAACCAACTTTGGAAAATGTTTTTTTCAAAGTTTGGTAAATGTTTCTTTGAAAAATGTTTTTCAAAGTTTGGTAAAATTTTGGTAGATGTTTTTTGAAAATAGGAATGGGTAAATTCACTTTAGTCATTGCACTTTAGGGTATTTTCAAAGATTAGTCCCTAAGTTTCTACTATAAATACCCTTACCCATTTAGCTTCAAAATCATCCCAAAACATTTCTTTCTTCCTATACTAGAGAGCTTTCTTGTGAGTAGTGAGTGTTTTGTAAACACCTGTAAATTTTCTCTCTTAGTAAAAGATCTGCAGCAGCCCGGAGACGTAAGCACAATTGGCTGAACTCCGTTATCAATTTTCGGGTATTATTTTTCCGCTTTTATTTCGCATTCTCACTAATCTGGTTATAGGGAAATTACTTGTACTCGGTTTATTTTCCTAACAACTGGTAATCAGAGCTTTTGGTTGTGAATTTTGTCAATTTTTCTGCGAGGTTACTATTCATTACTATTCACGTGAATAGTGAATTTCGTGAATAGTGAAATTTCGGTCGGCGATACGAGTTTGTCGACAGTGGTGTTCTAATACACGGTGGTTCGCAAGAATTGTCAGAAACGATCCAAAAGAAGCTAGATTCGAGTGGAAGCGATGGCTGCAGATGAAGGGAAGGTGAAAATTGAAAAGTTCGATGGTGCGGACTTTGGCTTTTGGAAGATGCAGATTGAAGATTTTCTGTACCAGAAAAATCTTTATCAACCTCTCTCAGGAAAGCAACCAGAGGGCATGAAGAATGAAGACTGGGCTCTTCTCGACCGACAAGCCCTCGGAGTTATCCGACTGACGTTATCCCGCAATGTTGCTTTCAACATAGCAAAGGAAAAGACCACGGCGGGTCTTATGGCGGCTCTCTCCAGTATGTATGAGAAGCCATCGGCCTCAAACAAAGTTCATTTGATGAGGCGATTATTCAATTTGCAGATGGCGGAAGGGGCATCGATGGCACAACACCTAAATGAACTCAACACAATCACAACCCAGTTGAGTTCAGTGGAAATTGAGTTCGATGATGAAGTTCGAGCTTTAATTCTCTTATCATCTCTACCAGACAGTTGGAATGCTACTGTTACAGCAGTCAGCAGTTCGTCGGGAAACAGCAAATTAAAATTCGACGATGTTCGGGATCTGGTATTGAGTGAAGAAATTCGACGAAGAGAATCGGGTGAAGCATCAACCTCCTCAGCCTTGCACACCGAGTCTAGAGGGAGAACTTCAGAAAGAAATTTAAATCGTGGCAGATCAAAATCCAGAAGGGGCAAATCAAGAACAGGAAATAAAGATTTTACCTGTTATAATTGCGGCAAGAAGGGTCACTTCAAAAGAGATTGCCGAGCACTGAAGAAAGATACCGGTGCACAGGAATCTGCCAACGTGACAGAGGAGACAGGTGATGCCATGATTCTAAGCGTCAACAGTCCGATTGAATCATGGATCTTGGATTCAGGGGCATCTTTCCACTCCACCCCATACCAAGAAATCATGGAGAACTATGTCAGTGGTGATTTTGGGAAGGTTCATCTTGCTGATGATGAAACCTTAAAGATCGTCGGAAAAGGAGACATCCGACTAAAGTTGCCAAACCAGACCACCTGGAAACTGATAGGAGTGAGACATATTCCTGGCCTCAAAAGAAATCTGATTTCTGTTGGACAGCTTGATGGAGAAGGATATAACACAACCTTTTTAGGCTGTGAATGGAAGATTACCAAAGGAGCACTCGTCATTGCTCGTGGTAAGAAGACTGGTACTCTCTATGTAACCTCAAATTTAGAGAATATCATTGCAGTAGCAGATGCTGATGGAAAATCAAACCTATGGCACCAAAGGCTTGGCCATATGAGCGAGAAAGGGATGAAGACACTTTTGTCAAAAGGGAAGCTGCCGGATCTAAAGAATGTAGATGTCGGACTATGCGAGGATTGCATCTTTGGCAAACAAAAGAAAGTCAGTTTTGCAAAGATTGGCAAGACACCCAAGGCAGAAATGTTAGAATTGATTCATACTGATGTATGGGGACCATCCCCAGTTCCATCTCTTGCAGGCTCACTATATTATGTCACCTTCATCGATGATTCAACAAGGAAGGTGTGGGTTTATTTTCTGAAGAAGAAATCAGAAGTCTTTGATACCTTCAGAAAATGGAAGGCCATGGTGGAAAATGAGACTGGTTTGAAAGTCAAGCGGTTGAGGTCTGACAATGGAGGAGAATACAGAGACAGTAGATTCAGAGATTTCTGCGCAAACAATGGGATCAAGATGGAGACAACAGTTCCCATAACACCGCAGCAGAATGGCGTAGCAGAGCGCATGAACAGAACTCTGAATGAACGTGCCAGAAGCATGAGGATACATGCCGGATTGCCCAAATTTCTATGGGCTGAAGCTATCAACACTGCAGCTTACTTGATCAACCGTGGGCCCTCAGTTCCTTTGGATGGCGGAATACCAGAGGAAGCTTGGAGCAAGAAAGAAATAAACCTTTCATACTTAAGAGTGTTTGGTTGTATTTCTTATGTACACATAAACTCTGCTGAAAGAAGTAAACTTGATGCCAAGTCCAACAAATGCGTCTTTGTTGGTTACGGTGGTGATGAGTTCGGTTACCGGTTTTGGGACTACGAAAATCGAAAGATCATCAGAAGCAGAGACATCATTTTCAATGAAAATGTGATGTACAAAGATAGGTCAACCGCAGAATCAAGTAATACCGAAGCTGAAACAAAGGAATTTGCTGAGTTCGAGGAGATTTCTGGAAATGATGTTCAGATCAATCCTGAAGCAGTTCAAGAAGAACCAAGCACACCAGAACTGAGACGCTCCTCCAGAATTCCTAAACCAACCCAACGGTATTCTCCTTCTTTACACTACTTGTTGCTGACTGACAATGGTGAACCAGAGTGCTATGATGAAGCAATGCAAGTGGAGGATTCAGTCAAGTGGGAGTTTTCCATGAAAGATGAGATGGACTCGCTTATGTCAAATCAGACAAGGGAATTAGCTGAATTACCACCAGGCAAGAAAGCGCTCCACAACAAGTGGATTTACAGGATCAAAGAAGAGCACGATGGGAGCAAACGCTACAAAGCAAGATTGGTTGTCAAAGGCTTTCAGCAAAAAGAAGGTATTGACTACAATGAAATTTTCTCTCCAGTCGTAAAATTGTCTACAATCAGACTGGTGTTGAAAATTGTAGCTGCAGAGAATTTACATCTTGAGCAGTTAGATGTAAAGACAGCTTTCCTTCATGGTGATTTGGAGGAAGAAATCTATATGAGGCAGCCAGAAGGCTTCATAGAGGCAGACAAGAAAAACCTGGTATGCAGGTTGAAGAAGAGCTTGTATGGTTTAAAACAAGCTCCTAGACAGTGGTACAAGAAGTTCGATAGTTTCATGAGTAGCAGTGGTTTTATCAGATGCCAAGCAGATCATTGTTGCTACATCAAGAGGTTCGACAACAACTTCATTATTTTATTATTGTACGTTGATGACATGCTCGTTGCAGGCTCAGACATGCAAGAGATTATACACTTGAAGCAAAATTGTCGAAGCAGTTTGCTATGAAGGATCTGGGCGCTGCAAAGCAGATTCTTGGGATGAGGATCAAGAGAGACACAAAGTCGGGGACTTTGATGTTATCACAGGCTGAGTACATCAACAAAGTACTCTCCAGGTTCAACATGCAAGATGCTAAACCAGTAAGTACACCTTTAGGTGTTCATTTCAGACTCTCCAAAGACCAATCACCAAAGACGGAGGAAGAACGTGCACACATGGTGAAGGTGCCGTATGCCTCAGCAATTGGAAGTCTGATGTATGCCATGGTTTGTACCAGACCAGATATTGCTCATGCAGTGGGAGCTGTTAGCATGTACATGAATAATCCGGGCAAGGTACACTGGGAAGCAGTCAAATGGATCCTCAGATATCTTCGGGGTACCACAAACAAAGCACTTTGTTTCAAATGGAGATATGATACTGACAGGCTATGTAGATGCTGACTTAGCCGGAAATGTCGACATCAGAAGGAGCACTATAGGGTATGTCTATACTCTAGGAGGAACTGCAGTGAGTTGGGTTTCTCAACTACAGAAGATAGTTGCTCTCTCCACAACTGAAGCAGAATATGTCGCTGTTACGGAAGCCAGCAAGGAGATGGTTTGGCTCCAAAGTTTCTTGGAAGAGTTAGGCAAGAAACAAGAAACAATATCTTGTATTGCGACAGTCAAAGTGCTATCCATCTAGCAAAGAATCCGTCTTTTCATTCCAGGACAAAGCACATACAATTGAGATATCATTTTATCCGGTCTCTTCTGGAAGATGGGATTTTGAAACTTGAAAAGATTAGTGGAGCTCAAAATCCGGCAGACATGTTGACAAAGACGGTGACTACGGATAAACTGAAGTTGTGTTCAACTTCAGTTGGCATGCTAGAATAACAAGACCAGACATGCTGCTGCATTGATCGAGGTGTGAAGACATATTAAAATCAGTCTTCAAGTGGGAGATTGTTAAAAGTTTCAAAGTTTGGCAACCAACTTTGGAAAATGTTTTTTTCAAAGTTTTGGTAAATGTTTCTTTGAAAAATGTTTTTCAAAGTTTGGTAAAATTTTGGTAGATGTTTGTTGAAAATAGGAATGGGTAAATTCACTTTAGTCATTGCACTTTAGGGTATTTTCAAAGATTAGTCCCTAAGTTTCTACTATAAATACCCTTACCCATTTAGCTTCAAAATCATCCCAAAACATTTCTTTCTTCCTATACTAGAGAGCTTTTTTGTGAGTAGTGAGTGTTTTGTAAACACCTGTAAATTTTCTCTCTTAGTAAAAGATCTGCAGCAGCCCCGGAGACGTAAGCACAATTGGCTGAACTCCGTTATCAATTTTCGGGTATTATTTTTCCGCTTTTATTTCGCATTCTCACTAATCTGGTTATAGGGAAATTACTTGTACTCGGTTTATTTTCCTAACAATGGTGGCATCCTTCCGTCCATGTAGAGAACATAACCGAGAACTCGCTGAGCATCGATCTCATCATTCAATGTCATGGCCTAACTCTATCAACATAGTAACATTATAATGTTGCATAAAACCCCAAAAGAGAAGCTATAGCACCTGCAACTCCGACCACGTAATGGTGAACCATGGCTGAATGTGTTTGATGAACTATCATTGCATAAGTTCCATACATGAGTTAATGAACAACAACAAACCAACTCATCAATAAGTAAAATAGAAAACAATGGAGAATTTATAAATAAATATTAAAAATTTATCGTAAACATAACTATAAATGAATACAAATGATGAAATCAAGGCTGCCATATTTGAGCAGGAGAATGACAAAGCCTGGTCCAGATGATTATTATGCTTCTTTCTTTAAATCAGCATGGGATGTAGTGGGTGATCACTAATTATCATGCTTCTTTCTTTATTGTTATTTAAACTTCAGTTCTAATTATTTTGTTTTATTCATTGATGAGATAATTAATTTTCTAACAAGATAATAGAGCCATATCTAAAGGACAAGTAGCTCATCCATGCTTATTTCTCACATCTACATTCACAACAGCTTTGACAGAGAGTTGAATCTTTCTTTGCCCTCCCGATTTTCGACCTACTAATCTGGATTGATCCGCGTCGTATATTTGGTTTTGGTGGATAAATCTTCCAACGATGATTTTCTACATACATAAAGACTTGAACTTGAGAATTTACCTCTAATCAATATCAAACTACTTATCACTTAGATTAACCCATTAGTAGAAAATTAAATCTTTAATGTGTACTTCCAAACATTGGATGAAAAACCATCACATACATACAGTAAAGGTAATGCTAATTCGTATATTTGTATCATGTTCGTGTTACATATTTTTAATTTCAACAATGAATTGCAGCTAATGATTATACCAAATCTTATATTTCTATGGAGGGGAAGAGAGAAGAGAAACATAGGTGAAAGACCGAAAGATTTTATAATAACTTTCATGCTAATGTCAGATATAGGATTTTAATAATACTTAAATTGTTATCAAAGTTATAATCTGTTAACAGTAATTTTATCTATAATAAATCATATAAGTGTATTAGAAGTCTCAAAATGTACATGTTAATGTGTGTTTTTGTAAATAACAAAAAATTAACTTTAAACTTAAGAAAGCTAGACAGATGATTATCCTACCCATTAAATATTCACCATCTGTATATTGCTTATCAGATATACATCAAGTTAGATAGCATGTTCCATTGAACACAATCCACTATATATCTTCTTAAAACTCGAACTAAAGCAACCAAACTCTAAAACCATAGCAACAACTCGAACAAATAAGAAAATATATGCATTAATTCCACGCAATAAGCTCTACACTATAAGCTATCTAATAACAGATATGAATTATTTTCCAAATATCGAACACCGAGTCGTACACAGCACATGTTGCTAATCGATCTTCCTTCCCAGACTTTTTATGCTCCTGCTTCCAGGTGGAGTTCTATAATATGCAGGCACAGTAAGAGGGAAGACATTTGTCTCACTCCTTCGAACATATAAATGGCAGAATAATACTTGATGCAACCTGAAAAGCAACAAATATAGAACAAGTTAATGGTAATAATCTGCATATTTACATCATGTTCGGGTTGCATAAGAACTGTTTGGTACAGATACCGACCCAAAGGAGTCTAGCCCCGTTCCACAATCGTTTCGGAGAAGGAAACGGAAGCAACAATCGGCCGACACCGTAAACTGACATGGCAGAGAAATGAAACGCCAAGCTTAATGGACGAGGGCATAGACCGGATAATATAGCCGATGGTCCGGTCGAAAATATACCTCCGAGTCTCAAGTACCCGAAACATGTCTGTTGTAGGTCCTCCATTACAGGACTAGATGGGGCACTGAACACGATCTGTAAGACGTTTGCCAGTGTGTTTATCGTCGATGACATCGGCTGCATTTGGTTAAAGTGAGAAATTATGTCGTCTTACTCTTGATTGACATTCGTTTTCAAAATGTATGTGGAATACGTAATGTAGTTCACCTTCCTTAGAGTGTAAAAAGACTCAAGATATTTGCAGACCGCGGATGCATCGGATAGATTATGCAAGGGTCTTATGAGATCACTCAGTAGAACAACATCAGAGAGTGCAACCGTCATTCCCCCTCCCGTTATAGCGTGCCTGGAATTGACCGCATCGCCTATCAAAAACGCACCGGGAGTCGGGCGTGGATCAGCAGCCATGATTTTGTTCGGCATTATTCTTATGTTATCCTCCTTCTCTATTGCAGAAATCAAGGCAGTGTACATTTCAGGAAGAGCCTGAAATCAATGAATCATAGTGTTACTCCATAGATTGAGCAAAATTCCCTAAAATATAACAAATATGTGGACAGTAATATTTGGGTTATGACGGATGGTTCATTTTTTTTATAATTTAGATAATAAATTATAGTTGGTGGCTAAACATTAGCTGATATATAGTTACTGTTTTCATCTAAAGTGAGAGGAAGAAGTAAAGAGGATGGGTTATAGATTTCTCGCAATTTTAATCGAGAGGTTTAATAGTTACTTCTAATGTTGATGTCAGACATAAAATTATGATTGTTATTTGTAGTAGTTTACCTAGGTCTATCAAATATGATATTAAAAAGTTGTTGACTTCTCGAGAGATATAAGACTCTTGAGACTTTAGGTACAAAGATGTTCTCTCGAGACTTAAACTACAAAATCATTTTAAAGAGATAAATTCTCGAGATTAATATAATAAGTTTTCCTCTATATTTCTCATAAAATCAGAGGAATTGGACATCAGACAATCTACGAATAATCATTGATTATAACTCTCCATCTAAATAAAAAAATAAATAAAATTAAGCACCCTATAATTTTCATAAACTAAATAATACTATCAACACAAATGAAATAAGATGGATCCAAAAACCTTGGGAGCCACCCTAGTTTTCAAGTAATGGGCCATTCCACCATCGGAAACAGAAGGTACATGCTGACTGGGTATATCAACCAAGCATCGAATTTCAGTGCTGCTAATGGGATAAAACAGGATTGGTGAAGGTTCTGCTAATATAATAGCTCCATAATTTTCATCCGGTAGCTTACAGTTCGTCAGGACTAAACCGGCAAAATGAGAAGGAATATCAACCTGCACAAACAATCAACACCTTTACATATACCTTTTCTTAAAACCATACAATTTTACAAGACTTCCTAGGCATTCTTCACCTTGGGGTTGCAGAGAGAGCGTCTCAAATTCGAGAAACAACCGTCGCAGATGACGGTGAGGGGAGCATAAGCCGTCAGCAGTTGGCCTCTCTTGTCTTTGTAGTGCACTCCTTTAACGGTCCCGTTCTCTTCAATCAGTGATGTTACCGCCCCTTGCTCTAGACTCACACTGCATTCGAATATTCACATCCAAATAAATGTCGTGATATTGTATGCCGAAATTGAAGAAAGATTGAGTTGAAGAAGATGAAGTACTTGTGAAGAGATGCAGCTTTGTTCCGCAACCTTTGAACGAAACGACCATTGTGAAAGTTTCTTCCTGCAACATGGGACTCATACTTCTCCAGAGGAAAAGATAGGGGGGCTTCTTTTCCATCGTTGTATAAAACACATCCCAGAACTCGTACAGCATCAATCTCATCAACACAATCTACATTACAGAAAATTTTCAAATAAAAAATAAAATTTGAATCTTAAAATAGATTCATCAACTCGAAAAATTCAAAAAATTTTACTCCACTCGAATGAATATTTACCTTCAAGGCCTAACTCAATTAACTTGAGGTAGCCCCCTGGCAACAGAGCTTCGCCGGCGATTCTCTCGGGTGCTTTTAAGTCCCTCTCGATCACTCGCACTCGACGTCCATCCTGCAACCCACAACCTCAAACACTCAAGACATACACAACTATTGCAATCTGCCGAACAAATAGCTATTAACAAATTTCTACTTCGAATCTATGGAAACTATGCATCATAACATATATATTTGAACCTTTCCAAGAGAGTAGGCAAGAGCAGCACCGGCAACACCAGCGCCGACTATGATAATATCCGTCGTCCCATGAGCCTCACAGTTTCCAGTTTTGTTTGCAGAGTTTTCATTTGGAAGCTCCATGGAAGCCGATCTTTTCACCTTGCTCGGTCCTCTAAATCTCATTAAAGAACTGTAAGCTATGGCACCTGCAAGTCCAACTATGTACTCCATGCAGATAGTTTCTTGTTTCCTTCACGGCTTTGCTTGTTCAAAAGGAGTGATTTATATAAAATTTTTGTCTTCGCTCATGGCTTCTATCGGTGTCCACTGGGATTGTATTTGATCCACGTGTGGCTTATCTTTTTCCACCACTTGGCATTTCACTCACCGTCAAGGCTGCCACCTTTTTCTGCTGATAATCATAGTACTGATCTAGGTCGTGATATTTATAAAAAGGATAAAATACACATAGTATTGATCTAGGTTTACTACGAATGATAAATTTATCTCCACCCCACGCAATTGAAACTAGACACAGTTACATCAAAAGGAAAGGAAGAGAAGAGACAAAATAAAGTTTGATTTTATTTAAATCGGGAATGATAAGTCTATGGCGACCCTACATATGGTTATCTTTTCCTTCTTTCAATGTCTGGGCTTTGATTTATCCGAATACGGTTAAAGATAGGTTTTCTTCGACGAGATTCTTCTTCCTTGAAAATAAAATTGTGACGTTGACAATCAGATATTTATATAATATATCTAAATTTACTAATAATTGATTATCTAAGTTGAGTGACTAAAACGTAAACTTACTAATAATTGAGTGATCAAGATGTAAACAAAATGTTTGTGTCAGTTTGAGTTTTAACGATACAATAACCTAATTGACTAATTACATGATTCAGTTATAATGTTTTGAAATACAATGATCTAACCGTAAACTTGCTAATAAAATAGAGTGACGTGTTATTTACCCTACTTTTTATCTTCAATTCTGCTTGAGCAAATGTCTCGTAAATTATTTGGCCCAATAAGTTAACACATATTTAATTGTAATCTACAATATTTCTATAGTAAATGGTAAACTCGTCACATTAAAGTGACGAATTCGCTTGAAAATACTCTTTTATTAGTCCTAGATATACAAGTCTCATGTGAGCTAATATTTTAATATTTTTATTGGGAGTTATCACGTCAAGGTGATAAGTCCACTTGAAATTTATTTAATTTTTTATATTCACTAAATAATTTAAAGTAAGTTTTGAATTTCAAAAAAAAGTAGCCGTTTGTAGCCATTGCACAACAAGCAATTGTAATGGGTAGATTGCAACTCTCATCCTAGAACTCGTCACCTTAAAGTGACCGTTTGTTGGGATTTTTAAAAAAATTAGTAGTTTATGGCTGTTGGGTTTGAGGGTATAAATAGAGGTTTGGGATTAAGATTTTTTTATTGTGTTTTGTTAAGAATTTTTTTTTTGAATATTTTGAAAATTTCTAAAAAATGTCTACCCACGATGAAATGTTACGCCTCGATGATATCCATATTTCTTCGCTCAAGCTCTGTCTGAAAAAGAACGGAGCGTTTGTCAATGAGGAATGAGTCTTAGAGATCTGCATCAGTGGATTATTATATATTTGCAACAATCTAGGATGAATCCAGTGACATTTTTGCGTGGTGTTAAGGTGAACATGGCATTGATTACGACTCTCACTGAACGTTGGAGCCTAGAGACGTATATTTTTCATTTTTCAAGTGGTGAAACAACAATTACGTTAGAAGATGTCGCTTACCAACTCGATGTTCTGGTTAATGGTGCGGCGATAATGAAAACAACAATTTAACCGATTCGGAATTGTTCACCAAATTTTGGGAAAGATGTATATATACAACTGTAATATTAACAATAATTAAAGTTTGACACAGGTTAGCTCTGGAAAGAAATTATAAAACCTAAAATTATTTGGAAAGAAAAACTCTTCTCAAATGTAAACTCAATTAACTTTATGTTTGTTCGTTTATGTTCGTTACGTTCGTTTAATGTTTTAATGAATGAACATGAATGAAAACGAACAAGTTACATTCCTCAATGATTGAACACGAACAATAATATTTCTTTATTTAGTTGTTCATGTTCATTTATTTGTTCGATTAAAGTTAAACGAACGAACATAAACATACACTTATTCATGTCCGTTCAGTTCATTTACAGTTCTACCTTTTCCTGTCGATGATCATAGTATCTTATGATCATTCATGAAAATTTAATGTTTATTAAAAAGTTTATGGGTAAATTATAAATTACATCCCTTAATTTTTTTCACTTTTATTTTAATCATTAAAGATTAAAAGTTTTCAATTTACTCATTAAAATTTTAGTTTATTCTTGTTTTGGTCACTCGGATGTTAAATCATAAATGAAAGGATGACATGACCACTTGTGTTGATGTGAATTACTTCTTGTTGACATAGAATCTATATGACATCCATGTCATTTTTTCCTTTTTTTTTTGTTTTATCTTCTTCCTCCTAAGATATAAACGAACTCGTCTCATTGCCTCTTACCATTCTATCAGTTTAGATTTCACCTAAGTCACTATGACACTCATAAAACTCAACCCAAAACTCATGAAACTTTAAACTACTTTGATTAATAAAATTCACCATTTTGATTAGCGTAGAATCAATACATACAAATCACTTCCTCCTTCTTCACCTCCCTATTATTATTTAGAAGAAAATGCTTTATCATCAAGAAATCAAAGAAAATTCAAAACTAGGGGTTTATTATAAAAATGAATAAAGTTTTGGGGAAATTTCATAATTTTTAAATGAAAAATATCTAGTTATATGTTAGTGACTAAACTAAGACTGCGAAGAAAATTCAGTGATGAAATTTGTAATTTACTCAATATTTAAATATAATAGTTATAAAAAAAAGGATAAAAGACACAAATAATCCTCGATTATATGATTTTTTTGTTTAATCAGTCAATTGTAATATAAAATTAATTCAGTGATCCGTTTATGTTTAAAAATAATGATGATTCATTTATAACTTATTAATAATTGAGTAATATATATTTTATTATTTTTTAAAACATATTAATCTTTTTGGTAAACCATTTGTATGAACTCTTAATTATTATCTCTTTTTGCTTTGATAATCTATTTTGAAATTTTATCAATTAGACTATTTAACTATTTATGTGTGACAATCAAGTCCTCTATCGTTATCATTTAGCGTAGGAGGTGACACGACTATTAAAAAATTGGTATAATTACACATTTGGTCCTCAATATTTATACATTCTATCAATTTAGTTCAAATTTAGTTCAACTAAATAAATTTAATCTCCCAATTAGATATTGACATGTGTCAGGTTACTTTTTGTTCAGGTTACTTTCGATTTAGATTACTTTTTATTCAAGTTACTTTCGGTTCAAATTACTTTTGCTTCATGTTATTTTTGGTTCAAATTTGTATCAGTCCAATTAAAATTTGAGTTGGTTTCGGTTTAGATCGATTTCTACTTGGATTTTGGATCAAATTTGAGTTATCATTTTGGGTCTATATCAAATTAGCAAAATCGATTTGGATAATCAAATTTGTGGTTACAAATTTGATTATTACTTTTGATCTATTGATTGAATTATCAGCATCGAAAATGACTTGATCAAAATTAAAAATATTGGTTTATTGTTGGACTTCAAAACCATCAAAACTAATATCCTCATAGGTAACTGTTGGGACCGTCGGTGCACCCATGGCGCAATAGAAATAAAACGCGATGGTCTCACCAGCGATCCAAGTACGTTAAATCCAAAAACCTAGAGGAAGGGATGTGATTACTTACATTGGGTTCCTTGTAAATCAGCAAAGACAACATCGACTATTGATGATCACGAATGTTTCGAATCCTAGTCTCCACGAAAAGTGTCTCAGCCTCTACTCAGTTCACTCGATTGAGAGCAACATTTAACTTTTCCCAAAAGCAGTTTTGAGAAAACAGCTGAAGATTAAGTACGGCTGCTAGACCTCACTTATCTTTAAATACCTGAGTTACCCTAACATATTAGCGTTTTGTTATTTCGAATTAATTAAACTCTTATTTAATTAATTCAAATTAAATATCCATTAAAGACTTATAATCCGAATTACGCTCTTTAATGTTTATTTAAACTCTTATTTAATTATTCCAAATTAAATATCAATTAAAAGAGTTGTAATCAGAATTATATTCTTTTAATGTTTACTTACTATATTCAGGATAATTAAAATCATATGTATATCAGATATACATATATTAACTCTAGATATATATTTCAGTAACGTACAACAAATATACATCTTTGCTAATTTCAAACCTAGGGTGTGACCTTGTAGTTTCTTGTAACATTGGTAGTAATTATTAGAACAATTCTAATATTACAAACAATGAGTGACATCTAGCAATATATCATTGTCATCTAAGTTACAAGAAATTGTGATTCAACATATTATCTTCGTGATTATCTCTTTTATGTATTACATCATTTTGTCCTTTATATCTAGAATAGTCACAAGTCTTGGAATAGTCACACTTGTATAGCCTATCTATTGTTTCTTGATATCTAGAGTAGACTATAATTAACGAATAATTGTGATATCAAGTGGTTTGTGATATATTTCCTATTATGTAGGAAGGACAAATCCTATCTTAATCATACACACTCCAATACATATACCAAGATATTCAATAACAATCTTTATAGTGCAATCAGTTACAAATTAAGCATATTTAACTGTATCAAAACATACAACAACATATGTTGAGATAGTAATGATCTCAAGTATGAGGATCATACATATAGCCATCGCAATGAGCAATGTTGTGACCGTCACATAATAATCCAAGACATATGCTCATACTGGGTCAATCCAATACATTGTTCTCTAACAATATAATCATGTATCAATTCTGACATATGTTGTTGTATCAATTCAGTGATTAGTATCGAAAGTAGCTCGATCGAAACAATAATTATTCATTTATCAATGGGCGTCAAAGCCACAAAAAAATATTAATTTCTCGTTTTATCTATTGGTTTAGTGGTTACTGGTTACTATCGAAATAACAAATTTTCATTTATTGATGGACGTGAAACCACAAAAAATAAAGTTGTACGCTTAAAACAGAAATAAATTCAGTAGTAAAGAGAACTATGATCAAATCTACATTGGACTGAAAAATAATATTTTCGGGAATTTAGTATACAACATTTTATAATTAAAGAATTATTTTATAATTTTTAATAGTTAAAAA
The DNA here is from genome assembly GCF_006381635.1 of Hibiscus syriacus. Taxonomy (NCBI): domain Eukaryota; kingdom Viridiplantae; phylum Streptophyta; class Magnoliopsida; order Malvales; family Malvaceae; genus Hibiscus; species Hibiscus syriacus. The sequence goes on along the minus strand of NW_024062070.1, from coordinate 26,671 downwards.
AATCAATAAAACATCGTTTATTAAGATATTAAAGAAATAAAATTAAAATTATAGTACATATTATGATAGACCAAACTAATAATAAAAGAATTATCCTCTCAGTTAAGATGTCAGCTTCGACGTCGAAATTGATAATGAATTACAGGTAATTCTTCACTCATTTGTTTAAGAGATGGTGAACACCCCATCACTACATGGGAAGAAATGAAAGCCATTATGAGGAAAAGGTTCGTGCCTACTCACTATCACCGAGATCTTTATCATAAACTACAAAACTTGAAACAAGGAAGCAAGAGCATTGAAGATTATTTCAAAGAAATGGAGATAGCCATGATCCGAGCCAATGTGGATGAAGATAGAGAAGCAATAATGGCAAGGTTCTTATCTGGCCTAAATCTTGATATTGCTAACCTTGTTGAACTTCAGCATTATATAGAGATTGAAGAGATGGTGCATGTAGCCATGAAAATTGAATGACAACTTAAGAGGAAAACCTACAATCGGAGCAGTCCAAATTCGACCACCAAATGGAAGCAAGAGCCTATTACCTTCTGGAAACAAACTCCAGTCCAATCAAATGATCGTACAGAGGTACCCAAAATTATACAAATGGGCGAATCTATCAAGGGTAAAGAAAAGCAAACCAGCACTTTCAAGAGATCAAGAGATATCAAATGTTTCAAGTGTTTTGGAAAAGGGCATGTTGCTAGTCAATGTCCCAACTGAAATGCCATGATGTTGCTTGACAATGGAGATATTGTATCAGATTATGATGAGCCTATTTTTGATGAAGAACCTGAAACAATGCAAGAAGAAGAAACTGAAGAAAATGAAGATCATGGTGAGATGCTTGTTTCGAAAAGGTGCCTACAATCACAAACATCCCAAGAGGATATTCAAAGAAACAATATTTTCCATACAAGATGCCATGTCAAGGACAAGGTTTGCACAATGATCATCGATGGAGGAAGTTGCACAAACGTAGCCAGCACTCTTATGGTTGAAAAACTTGGATTGGCAACGTCAAAGAAAACCAGAAAAGATCATGGTAATTCATGTATTAATATCATGTTCTTGTTGCAGAAGAATTGTTTGGTAAAGATACTGACCCTCAGGAGTTTAGCTCCATTCCACAAGCGTTTGGGAGAAGGAAAATGGAAGTAACATTAGGCCAACACCAACAGTATAGATTGCAATGGTCAAGAAATGGAATGCCAAGCTTAATGGACGAGGGCGTAAACCGGAGTGCAGAGCCGATAGTCCGTATGCGAATACGCCTCCAAGTCTCAGATAATCAAAACATGCGTGCTGGATATCCTCCATTGCAGGATCAGACGAGGCACTCAGCAGCACCTTGTGCAGGAGATTGGCCAATGCGTTTATTGTGGATGACATCGACTGCAAACGCAGTTAAAGTTCAAAATTATACCCTTTTTCTTGATGTCGTTCACTTTCGAAATGTACATCAAACATGGGATTACAGTACCTTCCTCAGAGTATAAAAGGACTCGAGATATTTGCAGATGGTGAATGGATCGGATAGGTCTTAGAAGATCCCTTAGTAAAACAACATCAGATAGTGCAACTGTCACTCCACCTCCGGTTAAAGCTTGGCGCATGTTGTAAGAACCAAACCAACACTATAAGAGGGGACATCAATCTGCAAAAACCAATCGACATCTTTACGTTTTCTCAAAGCATATAATTCAACAAGATTCCCTAATAATTTTCACCTTAGGATTGCAGAGAGAGCGTCCCAAATTCGAGAAACCGCCGTCACAGATGATAGTGAGAGGAGCATAAGCCGTCAGCACTTGGCCACTCTTATCTTAGTAGTGCACTCCTTTGACAATCCCATTTTCTTCAAGCAGAGATGTCACTGACTCACTGTCCCTTGTTCTAGACTCACATTACATGATCATATCATCAAGACATGGATTTGAGACTAGAAAAGTATAGTTTTGCGAAATTTCAGATGAACGAAATCAATAGATCGAATTTACTTGTGAAGAGACTCAGCCTTCTCCCGCAACCTTTGAATGAAACGACCGTTATGGAAGCTTCTTCCGACGACATTGGAATGAAACCTTTCCAGAGGAAAAGATATGGTGGCATCCTTCCGTCCATGTAGAGAACATAACCGAGAACTCGCTGAGCATCGATCTCATCAACACATTCTGCAGTGCCAACATTCAATGTCATGGCCTAACTCTATCAACATAGTAACATTATAATGTTGCATAAAACCCCAAAAGAGAAGCTATAGCACCTGCAACTCCGACCACGTAATGGTGAACCATGGCTGAATGTGTTTGATGAACTATCGCTGCATAAGTTCCATACATGAGTGAATGAACAACAACAAACCAACTCATCAATAAGTAAAATAGAAAACAATGGAGAATTTATAAATAAATATTAAAAATTTATCGTAAACATAACTATAAATGAATACAAATGATGAAATCAAGGCTGCCATATTTGAGCAGGAGAATGACAAAGCCTGGTCCAGATGATTATTATGCTTCTTTCTTTAAATCAGCATGGGATGTAGTGGGTGATCACTAATTATCATGCTTCTTTCTTTATTGTTATTTAAACTTCAGTTCTTCTAATTATTTTGTTTTATTCAATGATGAGATAGTTAATTTTCTAACAAGATAATAGTGCCATATCTAAAGGACAAGTAGTTCATCCATGCTTATTTCTCACATCTACATTCACAACAGCTTTGACAGAGAGTTGAATCTTTCTTTGCCCTCCCGATTTTCGACCTACTAATCTGGATTGATCCGCGTCGTATATTTGGTTTTGGTGGATAAATCTTCCAACGATGATTTTCTACATACATAAAGACTTGAACTTGAGAATTTACCTCTAATCAATATCAAACTACTTATCACTTAGATTAATCCCATTAGTAGAAAATTAAATCTTTAATGTGTACTTCCAAACATTGGATGAAAAACCATCACATACATACAGTAAAGGTAATGCTAATTCGTATATGTGTATCATGTTCGTGTTACATATTTTTAATTTCAACAATGAATTGCAGCTAATGATTATACCAAATCTTATATTTCTATGGAGGGGAAGAGAGAAGAGAAACATAGGTGAAAGACCGAAAGATTTTATAATAACTTTCATGCTAATGTCAGATATAGGATTATAATAATACTTAAATTGTTATCAAAGTTATAATCTGTTAACAGTAATTTTATCTATAATAAATCATATAAGTGTATTAGAAGTCTCAAAATGTACATGTTAATGTGTGTTTTTGTAAATAACAAAAAATTAACTTTAAACTTAAGAAAGCTAGACAGATGATTATCCTACCCATTAAAATATTCACCATCTGTATATTGCTTATCAGATATACATCAAGTTAGATAGCATGTTCCATTGAACACAATCCACTATATATCTTCTTAAAACTCGAACTAAAGCAACCAAACTCTAAAACCATAGCAACAACTCGAACAAATAAGAAAATATATGCATTAATTCCACGCAATAAGCTCTACACTATAAGCTATCTAATAACAGATATGAATTATTTTCCAAATATCGAACACCGAGTCGTACACAGCAACATGTTGCTAATCGATCTTCCTTCCCAGACTTTTTATGCTCCTGCTTCCAGGTGGAGTTCTATAATATGCAGGCACAGTAAGAGGGAAGAACATTTGTCTCACTCCTTCGAACCATATAAATGGCAGAATAATACTTGATGCAACCTGAAAAGCAACAAATATAGAACAAGTTAATGGTAATAATCTGCATATTTACATCATGTTCGTGTTGCATAAGAACTGTTTGGTACAGATACCGACCCAAAGGAGTCTAGCCCCGTTCCACAATCGTTTCGGAGAAGGAAACGGAAGCAACAATCGGCCGACACCGTAAACTGACATGGCAGAGAAATGAAACGCCAAGCTTAATGGACGAGGGCATAGACCGGATAATATAGCCGATGGTCCGGTCGAAAATATACCTCCGAGTCTCAAGTACCCGAAACATGTCTGTTGTAGGTCCTCCATTACAGGACTAGATGGGGCACTGAACACGATCTGTAAGACGTTTGCCAGTGTGTTTATCGTCGATGACATCGGCTGCATTTGGTTAAAGTGAGAAATTATGTCGTCTTACTCTTGATTGACATTCGTTTTCAAAATGTATGTGGAATACGTAATGTAGTTCACCTTCCTTAGAGTGTAAAAAGACTCAAGATATTTGCAGACCGCGGATGCATCGGATAGATTATGCAAGGGTCTTATGAGATCACTCAGTAGAACAACATCAGAGAGTGCAACCGTCATTCCCCCTCCCGTTATAGCGTGCCGGGAATTGACCGCATCGCCTATCAAAAACGCACCGGGAGTCGGGCGTGGATCAGCAGCCATGATTTTGTTCGGCATTATTCTTATGTTATCCTCCTTCTCTATTGCAGAAATCAAGGCAGTGTACATTTCAGGAAGAGCCTGAAATCAATGAATCATAGTGTTACTCCATAGATTGAGCAAAATTCCCTAAAATATAACAAATATGTGGACAGTAATATTTGGGTTATGACGGATGGTTCATTTTTTTTATAATTTAGATAATAAATTATAGTTGGTGGCTAAACATTAGCTGATATATAGTTACTGTTTTCATCTAAAGTGAGAGGAAGAAGTAAAGAGGATGGGTTATAGTTGATGTCAGACATAAAATTATGATTGTTATTTGTAGTAGTTTACCTAGGTCTATCAAATATGATATCAAAAAGTTGTTGACTTCTCGAGAGATATAAGACTCTTGAGACTTTAGGTACAAAGATGTTCTCTCGAGACTTAAACTACAAAATCATTTTAAAGAGATAAATTCTCGAGACTAATATAATAAGTTTTCCTCTATATTTCTCATAAAATCAGAGGAATTGGACATCAGACAATCTACGAATAATCATTGATTATAACTCTCCATCTAAATAAAAAAATAAATAAAAATAAGCACCCTATAATTTTCATAAACTAAATAATACTATCAACACAAATGAAATAAGATGGATCCAAATACCTTGGGAGCCACCCTAGTTTTCAAGTAATGGGCCATTCCACCATCGGAAACAGAAGGTACATGCTGACTGGGTATATCAACCAAGCATCGAATTTCAGTGCTGCTAATGGGATAAAACAGGATTGGTGAAGGTTCTGCTAATATAATAGCTCCATAATTTTCATCCGGTAGCTTACAGTTCGTCAGGACTAAACCGGCAAAATGAGAAGGAATATCAACCTGCACAAACAATCAACACCTTTACATATACCTTTTCTTAAAACCATACAATTTTACAAGACTTCCTAGGCATTCTTCACCTTGGGGTTGCAGAGAGAGCGTCTCAAATTCGAGAAACAACCGTCGCAGATGACGGTGAGGGGAGCATAAGCCGTCAGCAGTTGGCCTCTCTTGTCTTTGTAGTGCACTCCTTTAACGGTCCCGTTCTCTTCAATCAGTGATGTTACCGCCCCTTGCTCTAGACTCACACTGCATTCGCATATTCACATCCAAATAAATGTCGTGATAGTATGCCGAAATTGAAGAAAGATTGAGTTGAAGAAGATGAAGTACTTGTGAAGAGATGCAGCTTTGTTCCGCAACCTTTGAACGAAACGACCATTGTGAAAGTTTCTTCCTGCAACATGGGACTCATACTTCTCCAGAGGAAAAGATAGGGGGGCTTCTTTTCCATCGTTGTATAAAACACATCCCAGAACTCGTACAGCATCAATCTCATCAACACAATCTACATTACAGAAAATTTTCAAATAAAAAATAAAGTTTGAATCTTAAAATAGATTCATCAACTCGAAAAATTCAAAAAATTTTACTCCACTCGAATGAATATTTACCTTCAAGGCCTAACTCAATTAACTTGAGGTAGCCCCCTGGCAACAGAGCTTCGCCGGCGATTCTTTCGGGTGCTTTTAAGTCCCTCTCGATCACTCGCACTCGACGTCCATCCTGCAACCCACAACCTCAAACACTCAAGACATACACAACTATTGCAATCTGCCGAACAAATAGCTATTAACAAATTTCTACTTCGAATCTATGGAAACTATGCATCATAACATATATATATTTGAACCTTTCCAAGAGAGTAGGCAAGAGCAGCACCGGCAACACCAGCGCCGACTATGATAATATCCGTCGTCCCATGAGCCTCACAGTTTCCAGTTTTGTTTGCAGAGTTTTCATTTGGAAGCTCCATGGAAGCCGATCTTTTCACCTTGCTCGGTCCTCTAAATCTCATTAAAGAACTGTAGAACAAGAAAGCAAGCCCCAAAAGAGAAGCTATGGCACCTGCAAGTCCAACTATGTACTCCATGCAGATAGTTTCTTGTTTCCTTCACGGCTTTGCTTGTTCAAAAGGAGTGATTTATATAAAATTTTTGTCTTCGCTCATGGCTTCTATCGGTGTCCACTGGGATTGTATTTGATCCACGTGTGGCTTATCTTTTTCCACCACTTGGCATTTCACTCACCGTCAAGGCTGCCACCTTTTTCTGCTGATAATCATAGTACTGATCTAGGTCGTGATATTTATAAAAAGGATAAAATACACATAGAATTGATCTAGGTTTACTACGAATGATAAATTTTTCTCCACCCCACGCAATTGAAACTAGACACAGTTACATCAAAAGGAAAGGAAGAGAAGAGAAGAGACAAAATAAAGTTTGATTTTATTTAAATCGGGAATGATAAGTCTATGGCGACCCTACATATGGTTCTCTTTTCCTTCTTTCAATGTCTGGGCTTTGATTTATCCGAATACGGTTAAAGATAGGTTTTCTTCGACGAGATTCTTCTTCCTTGAAAATAAAATTGTGACGTTGACAATCAGATATTTATATAATATATCTAAATTTACTAATAATTGATTATCTAAGTTGAGTGACTCAAACGTAAACTTACTAATAATTGAGTGATCAAGATGTAAACAAAATGTTTGTGTCAGTTTGAGTTTTAACGATACAATAACCTAATTGATTAATTACATGATTCAGTTATAATGTTTTGAAATACAATGATCTAACCGTAAACTTGCTAATAAAATAGAGTGACGTGTTATTTACCCTACTTTTTATCTTCAATTCTGCTTGAGCAAATGTCTCGTAAATTATTTGGCCCAATAAGTCAACACATATTTTAATTTGTAATCTACAATATTTTCTATAGTAAATGGTAAACTCGTCACATTAAAGTGACGAATTCGCTTGAAAATACTCTTTTATTGGTCCTAGATATACAAGTCTCATGTGAGCTAATATTTTAATATTTTTATTGGGAGTTATCACGTCAAGGTGATAAGTCCACTTGAAATTTATTTAATTTTTTATATTCACTAAATAATTTAAAGTAAGTTTTGAATTTCAAAAAAAAGTAGCCGTTTGTAGCCATTGCACAACAAGCAATTGTAATGGGTAGATTGCAACTCTCATCCTAGAACTCGTCACCTTAAAGTGACCGTTTGTTGGGATTTTAAAAAAATTAGTAGTTTATGGCTGTTGGGTTTGAGGGTATAAATAGAGGTTTGGGATTAAGATTTTTTTATTGTGTTTTGTTAAGAATTTTTTTTTGAATATTTTGAAAATTTCTAAAAAATGTCTACCCACGATGAAATGTTACGCCTCGATGATATCCATATTTCTTCGCTCAAGCTCGGTCTGAAAAAGAACGGAGCGTTTGTCAATGAGGAATGAGTCTTAGAGATCTGCATCAGTGGATTATTATATATTTGCAACAATCTAGGATGAATCCAGTGACATTTTTGCGTGGTGTTAAGGTGAACATGGCATTGATTACGACTCTCACTGAACGTTGGAGCCTAGAGACGTATATTTTTCATTTTTCAAGTGGTGAAACAACAATTACGTTAGAAGATGTCGCTTACCAACTTGATGTTCTGGTTAATGGTGCGGCGATAATGAAAACAACAATTTAACCGATTCGGAATTGTTCACCAAATTTTGGGAAAGATGTATATATACAACTGTAATATTAACAATAATTAAAGTTTGACACAGGTTAGCTCTGGAAAGAAATTATAAAACCTAAAATTATTTGGAAAGAAAAACTCTTCTCAAATGTAAACTCAATTAACTTTATGTTTGTTCGTTTATGTTCGTTACGTTCGTTTAATGTTTTAATGAATGAACATGAATGAAAACGAACAAGTTACATTCCTCAATGATTGAACACGAACAATAATATTTCTTTATTTAGTTGTTCATGTTCATTTATTTGTTCGATTAAAGTTAAACGAACGAACATAAACATACACTTATTCATGTCCGTTCAGTTCATTTACAGTTCTACCTTTTCCTGTCGATGATCAGAGTATCTTATGATCATTCATGAAAATTTAATGTTTATTAAAAAGTTTATGGGTAAATTATAAATTACATCCCTTAATTTTTTCACTTTTATTTTAATCATTAAAGATTAAAAGTTTTCAATTTACTCATTAAAATTTTAGTTTATTCTTGTTTTGGTCACTCGGATGTTAAATCATAAATGAAAGGATGACATGACCACTTGTGTTGATGTGAATTACTTCTTGTTGACATAGAATCTATATGACATCCATGTCATTTTTCCTTTTTTTTTTGTTTTATCTTCTTCCTCCTAAGATATAAACAAACTCGTCTCATTGCCTCTTACCATTCTATCAGTTTAGATTTCACCTAAGTCACTATGACACTCATAAAACTCAACCCAAAACTCATGAAACTTTAAACTACTTTGATTAATAAAATTCACCATTTGATTAGCGTAGAATCAATACATACAAATCACTTCCTCCTTCTTCACCTCCCTATTATTATTTAGAAGAAAATGCTTTATCATCAAGAAATCAAAGAAATTCAAAACTAGGGGTTTATTATAAAAATGAATAAAGTTTTGGGGAAATTTCATAATTTTTAAATGAAAAATATCTAGTTATATGTTAGTGACTAAACTAAGACTGCGAAGAAAATTCAGTGATGAAATTTGTAATTTACTCAATATTTAAATATAATAGTTATAAAAAAAAGGATAAAAGACACAAATAATCCTCGATTATATGATTTTTTTTAATCAGTCAATTGTAATATAAAATTAATTCAGTGATCCGTTTATGTTTAAAAATAATGATGATTCATTTATAACTTATTAATAATTGAGTAATATATTATATTTTATTATTTTTTAAAACATATTAATCTTTTTGGTAAACCATTTGTATGAACTCTTAATTATTATCTCTTTTTGCTTTGATAATCTATTTTGAAATTTTATCAATTAGACTATTTAACTATTTATGTGTGACAATCAAGTCCTCTATCGTTATCATTTAGCGTAGGAGGTGACACGACTATTAAAAAATTGGTATAATTACACATTTGGTCCTCAATATTTATACATTCTATCAATTTAGTTCAAATTTTAGTTCAACTAAATAAATTTAATCTCCCAATTAGATATTGACATGTGTCAGGTTACTTTTGTTCAGGTTACTTTCGATTTAGATTACTTTTTATTCAAGTTACTTTCGGTTCAAATTACTTTTGCTTCATGTTATTTTTGGTTCAAATTTGTATCAGTCCAATTAAAATTTGAGTTGGTTTCGGTTTAGATCGATTTCTACTTGGATTTTGGATCAAATTTGAGTTATCATTTTGGGTCTATATCAAATTAGCAAAATCGATTTGGATAATCAAATTTGTGGTTACAAATTTGATTATTACTTTTGATCTATTGATTGAATTATCAGCATCGAAAATGACTTGATCAAAATTAAAAATATTGGTTTATTGTTGGACTTCAAAACCATCAAAACTAATATCCTCATAGGTAACTGTTGGGACCGTCGGTGCACCCCATGGCGCAATAGAAATAAAACACGATGGTCTCACCAGCGATCCAAGTACGTTAAATCCAAAACCTAGAGGAAGGGATGTGATTACTTACATTGGGTTCCTTGTAAATCAGCAAAGACAACATCGACTATTGATGATCACGAATGTTTCGAATCCTAGTCTCCACGAAAAGTGTCTCAGCCTCTACTCAGTTCACTCGATTGAGAGCAACATTTAACTTTTCCCAAAAGCAGTTTTGAGAAAACAGCTGAAGATTAAGTACGGCTGCTAGACCTCACTTATCTTTAAATACCTGAGTTACCCTAACATATTAGCGTTTTGTTATTTCGAATTAATTAAACTCTTATTTAATTAATTCAAATTAAATATCCATTAAAGACTTATAATCCGAATTACGCTCTTTAATGTTTATTTAAACTCTTATTTAATTATTCCAAATTAAATATCAATTAAAAGAGTTGTAATCAGAATTATATTCTTTTAATGTTTACTTACTATATTCAGGATAATTAAAATCATATGTATATCAGATATACATATATTAACTCTAGATATATATTTCAGTAACGTACAACAAATATACATCTTTGCTAATTTCAAACCTAGGGTGTGACCTTGTAGTTTCTTGTAACATTGGTAGTAATTATTAGAACAATTCTAATATTACAAACAATGAGTGACATCTAGCAATATATCATTGTCATCTAAGTTACAAGAAATTGTGATTCAACATATTATCTTCGTGATTATCTCTTTTTATGTATTACATCATTTTGTCCTTTATATCTAGAATAGTCACAAGTCTTGGAATAGTCACACTTGTATAGCCTATCTATTGTTTCTTGATATCTAGAGTAGACTATAATTAACGAATAATTTGTGATATCAAGTGGTTTGTGATATATTTCCTATTATGTAGGAAGGACAAATCCTATCTTAATCATACACACTCCAATACATATACCAAGATATATTCAATAACAATCTTTATAGTGCAATCAGTTACAAATTAAGCATATTTAACTGTATCAAAACATACAACAACATATGTTGAGATAGTAATGATCTCAAGTATGAGGATCATACATATAGCCATCGCAATGAGCAATGTTGTGACCGTCACATAATAATCCAAGACATATGCTCATACTGGGTCAATCCAATACATTGTTCTCTAACAATATAATCATGTATCAATTCTGACATATGTTGTTGTATCAATTCAGTGATTAGTATCGAAAGTAGCTCGATCGAAACAATAATTATTCATTTATCAATGGGCGTCAAAGCCACAAAAAAATATTAATTTCTCGTTTTATCTATTGGTTTAGTGGTTACTGGTTACTATCGAAATAACAAATTTTCATTTATTGATGGACGTGAAACCACAAAAAATAAAGTTGTACGCTTAAAACAGAAATAAATTCAGTAGTAAAGAGAACTATGATCAAATCTACATTGGACTGAAAAATAATATTTTCGGGAATTTAGTATACAACATTTTATAATTAAAGAATTATTTTATAATTTTTTAATAGTTAAAAAAATCAATAAAACATCGTTTATTAAGATATTAAAGAAATAAAATTAAAATTACAGTACATATTATGATAGACCAAACTAATAATAAAAGAATTATCCTCCCAGTTAAGATGTCAGCTTCGACGTCGAAATTGATAATGAATTACAGGTAATTCTTCACTCATTTGTTTAAGAGATGGTGAACGCCCCATCACTACATGGGAAGAAATGAAAGCCATTATGAGGAAAAGGTTCGTGCCTACTCACTATCACCGAGATCTTTATCATAAACTACAAAACTTGAAACAAGGAAACAAGAGCATTGAAGATTATTTCAAAGAAATGGAGATAGCCATGATCCGAGCCAATGTGGATGAAGATAGAGAAGCAATAATGGCAAGGTTCTTATCTGGCCTAAATCTTGATATTGCTAACCTTGTTGAACTTCAGCATTATGTAGAGATTGAAGAGATGGTGCATGTAGCCATGAAAATTGAATGACAACTTAAGAGGAAAACCTACAATCGGAGCAGTCCAAATTCGACCACCAAATGAGCCTATTACCTTCTGGAAACAAACTCCAGTCCAATCAAATGATCGTACAGAGGTACCCAAAATTATACAAATGGGCGAATCTAGCAAGGGTAAAGAAAAGCAAACCAACACTTTCAAGAGATCAAGATATATCAAATGTTTCAAGTGTTTTGGAAAAGGGCATGTTGCTAGTCAATGTCCCAACTGAAATGCCATGATGTTGCTTGACAATGGAGATATTGTATCAGATTATGATGAGCCTATTTTTGATGAAGAACCTGAAACAATGAAAGAAGAAGAAACTGAAGAAAATACAGATCATGGTGAGATGCTTGTTTCGAAAAGGTGCCTACAATCACAAACATCCCAAGAGGATATTCAAAGAAACAATATTTTCCATACAAGATGCCATGTCAAGGACAAGGTTTGCACAATGATCATCGATGGAGAAAGTTGCACAAACGTAGCCAGCACTCTTATGGTTGAAAAACTTGGATTGGCAACGTCAAAGAGTGCTTCCAAACGATGATTTTCTACATACATAAAGACTTGAACTTGAGAATTTACCTCTAATCAATATCAAACTACTTATCACTTAGATTAACCCCATTAGTAGAAAATTAAATCTTTAATGTGTACTTCCAAACATTGGATGAAAAACCATCACATACATACAGTAAAGGTAATGCTAATTCGTATATTTGTATCATGTTCGTGTTACATATTTTTAATTTCAACAATGAATTGCAGCTAATGATTATACCAAATCTTATATTTCTATGGAGGGGAAGAGAGAAGAGAAACATAGGTGAAAGACCGAAAGATTTTATAATAACTTTCATGCTAATGTCAGATATAGGATTATAATAATACTTATAATCCTTATCAAAGTTATAATCTGTTAACAGTAATTTTATCTATAATAAATCATATAAGTGTATTAGAAGTCTCAAAATGTACATGTTAATGTGTGTTTTTGTAAATAACAAAAAATTAACTTTAAACTTAAGAAAGCTAGACAGATGATTATCCTACCCATTAAAATATTCACCATCTGTATATTGCTTATCAGATATACATCAAGTTAGATAGCATGTTCCATTGAACACAATCCACTATATATCTTCTTAAAACTCGAACTAAAGCAACCAAACTCTAAAACCATAGCAACAACTCGAACAAATAAGAAAATATATGCATTAATTCCACGCAATAAGCTCTACACTATAAGCTATCTAATAACAGATATTAATTATTTTCCAAATATCGAACACCGAGTCGTACACAGCAACATGTTGCTAATCGATCTTCCTTCCCAGACTTTTTATGCTCCTGCTTCCAGATGGAGTTCTATAATATGCAGGCACAGTAAGAGGGAAGAACATTTGTCTCACTCCTTCGAACCATATAAATGGCAGAATAATACTTGATGCAACCTGAAAAGCAACAAATATAGAACAAGTTAATGGTAATAATCTGCATATTTACATCATGTTCGTGTTGCATAAGAACTGTTTGGTACAGATATCGACCCAAAGGAGTCTAGCCCCGTTCCACAATCGTTTCGGAGAAGGAAACGGAAGCAACAATCGGCCGACACCGTAAACTGACATGGCAGAGAAATGAAACGCCAAGCTTAATGGACGAGGGCATAGACCGGATAATATAGCCGATGGTCCGGTCGAAAATATACCTCCGAGTCTCAAGTACCCGAAACATGTCTGTTGTAGGTCCTCCATTACAGGACTAGATGGGGCACTGAACACGATCTGTAAGACGTTTGCCAGTGTGTTTATCGTCGATGACATCGGCTGCATTTGGTTAAAGTGAGAAATTATGTCGTCTTACTCTTGATTGACATTCGTTTTCAAAATGTATATGGAATACGTAATGTAGTTCACCTTCCTTAGAGTGTAAAAAGACTCAAGATATTTGCAGACCGCGGATGCATCGGATAGATTATGCAAGGGTCTTATGAGATCACTCAGTAGAACAACATCAGAGAGTGCAACCGTCATTCCCCTCCCGTTATAGCGTGCCGGGAATTGACCGCATCGCCTATCAAAAACGCACCGGGAGTCGGGCGTGGATCAGCAGCCATGATTTTGTTCGGCATTATTCTTATGTTATCCTCCTTCTCTATTGCAGAAATCAAGGCAGTGTACATTTCAGGAAGAGCCTGAAATCAATGAATCATAGTGTTACTCCATAGATTGAGCAAAATTCCCTAAAATATAACAAATATGTGGACAGTAATATTTGGGTTATGACGGATGGTTCATTTTTTTTATAATTTAGATAATAAATTATAGTTGGTGGCTAAACATTAGCTGATATATAGTTACTGTTTTCATCTAAAGTGAGAGGAAGAAGTAAAGAGGATGGGTTATAGATTTCTCGCAATTTTAATCGAGAGGTTTAATAGTTACTTCTAATGTTGATGTCAGACATAAAATTATGATTGTTATTTGTAGTAGTTTACCTAGGTCTATCAAATATGATATTAAAAAGTTGTTGACTTCTCGAGAGATATAAAACTCTTGAGACTTTAGGTACAAAGATGTTCTCTCGAGACTTAAACTACAAAATCATTTTAAAGAGATAAATTATCGAGACTAATATAATAAGTTTTCCTCTATATTTCTCATAAAAACAGAGGAATTGGACATCAGACAATCTACGAATAATCATTGATTATAACTCTCCATCTAAATAAAAAATAAATAAAAATAAGCACCCTATAATTTTCATAAACTAAATAATACTATCAACACAAATGAAATAAGATGGATCCAAATACCTTGGGAGCCACCCTAGTTTTCAAGTAATGGGCCATTCCACCATCGGAAACAGAAGGTACATGCTGACTGGGTATATCAACCAAGCATCGAATTTCAGTGCTGCTAATGGGATAAAACAGGATTGGTGAAGGTTCTGCTAATATAATAGCTCCATAATTTTCATCCGGTAGCTTACAGTTCGTCAGGACTAAACCAGCAAAATGAGAAGGAATATCAACCTGCACAAACAATCAACACCTTTACATATACCTTTTCTTAAAACCATACAATTTTACAAAACTTCCTAGGCATTCTTCACCTTGGGGTTGCAGAGAGAGCGTCTCAAATTCGAGAAATAACCGTCGCAGATGACGGTGAGAGGAGCATAAGCCGTCAGCAGTTGGCCGCTCTTGTCTTTGTAGTGCACTCCTTTAACGGTCCCGTTCTCTTCAATCAGTGATGTTACTGCCCCTTGCTCTAGACTCACACTGCATTCGCATATTCACATCCAAATAAATGTCGTGATATTGTATGCCGAAATTGAAGAAAGATTGAGTTGAAGAAGATGAAGTACTTGTGAAGAGATGCAGCTTTGTTCCGCAACCTTTGAACGAAACGACCATTGTGAAAGTTTCTTCCTGCAACATGGGACTCATACTTCTCCAGAGGAAAAGATAGGGGGGCTTCTTTTCCATCCTTGTATAAAACATATCCCAGAACTCGTACAGCATCAATCTCATCAACACAATCTACATTACAGAAAATTTTCAAATAAAAAATAAAGTGTGAATCTTAAAATAGATTCATCTACTCGAAAAATTCAAAAAATTTTACTCCACTCGAATGAATATTCACCTTCAAGGCCTAACTCAATTAACTTGAGGTAGCCCCCTGGCATCAGACCTTCGCCGGCGATTCTCTCGGGTGCTTTTAAGTCCCTCTCGATCACTCGCACTCGACGTCCATCCTGCAACCCACAACCTCAAACACTCAAGACATACACAACTATTGCAATCTGCAGAACAAATAGCTATTAACAAATTTCTACTTCGAATCTATAGAAACTATGCATCATAACATATATATTTGAACCTTTCCAAGAGAGTAGGCAAGAGCAGCACCGGCAACACCAGCGCCGACTATGATAATATCCGTCGTCCCATGAGCCTCACAGTTTCCAGTTTTGTTTGCAGAGTTTTCCTTTGGAAGCTCCATGGAAGCCGATCTTTTCACCTTGCTCGGTCCTCTAAATCTCATTAAAGAACTGTAGAACAAGAAAGCAAGCCCCGAAAGAGAAGCTATGGCACCTGCAAGTCCAACTATGTACGCCATGCAGATAGTTTCTTGTTTCCTTCACGGCTTTGCTTGTTCAAAAGGAGTGATTTATATAAAAATTTTGTCTTCGCTCATGGCTTCTATCGGTGTCCACTGGGATTGTATTTGATCCACATGTGGCTTATCTTTTTCCACCACTTGGCATTTCACTCACCGTCAAGGCTGCCACCTTTTTCTGCTGATAATCATAGTACTGATCTAGGTCGTGATATTTATAAAAAGGATAAAATACACATAGTATTGATCTAGGTTTACTACGAATGATAAATTTTTCTCCACCCCACGCAATTGAAACTAGACACAGTTACATCAAAAGGAAAGGAAGAGAAGAGACAAAATAAAGTTTGATTTTATTTAAATCGGGAATGACAAGTCTATGGCGACCCTACATATGGTTATCTTTTCCTTCTTTCAATGTCTGGGCTTTGATTTATCCTAATACGGTTAAAGATAGGTTTTCTTCAACGAGATTCTTCTTCCTTCAAAAGAAAATTGTGACGTTGACAATCAGATATTTATATAATATATCTAAATTTACTAATAATTGATTATCTAAGTTGAGTAACTAAAACGTAAACTTACTAATAATTGAGTGATCAAGATGTAAACAAAATGTTAGTGTAGTTTGAGTTTTAACGATACAATAACCTAATTGATTAATTACATGATTCAGTTATAATGTTTTGAAATACAATGATCTAACCGTAAACTTGCTAATAAAATGGAGTGACGTGTTATTTACCCTACTTTTTATCTTCAATTCTGCTTGAGCAAATGTCTCGTAAATTATTTGGCCAATAAGTCAACACATATTTTAATTTGCAATCGGTAAACTCGTCACATTGAAGTGACGAATTCGCTTGAAAATACTCTTTTATTGGTCCTAGATATACAAGTCTCATGTGAGCTAATATTTTAATATTTTTATTAGGACTCATCACGTCAAGGTGATAAGTCCACTTAAAATTTATTTAATTTCTTATATTCACTAAATAATTTAAAGTGACGAGTTTGTCTTGAATTTAAAAAAAAAGTAGTCGTTTGTAGCCGTTGCACAACAAGCAACTGTAATGGGTAGATTGCAACTCTCATCCTGGAACTCGTCACCTTAAAGTGACAGTTTGTTGGGATTTTTAAAAAAATTAGTAGTTTACGGTTGTTGGGTTTGGGGGTATAAATAAGGGTTTGGGATTATGATTTTTTATTGTGTTTTGTTAAGATCTTTTTTTGAATATTTTGAAAATTTCTAAAAAAATGTCTACTCACGATGAAATGTTACGCCTCGATGATATTCATATTTCTTCGCTCAAGCTTGGTCTGAAAAGAACGGAGCGTTTGTCAATGAGGAATGAGTCTTAGAGATCTTCATCAGTAGATTATTATATATTTGCAACAATCTAGGCTGTATCCAGTGACATTTTTACGTGGTTTTAAGGTGAACCTGGCATTGATTACGGCTCTCACTGAATGTTGGGGCCTGGAGACGTATATTTTTCATTTTTCAAGTGGTGAAACAACAATTGCGTTAGAACATGTCACTTACCAACTCGATGTTCTGGTTAATGGTGCGGCGATAATGAAAACAACAATTTAACCGATTCGGAATTGTTAACCAAATTTTGGGAAAGATGTATATATACAACTGTAATATTAACAATAATTAGTTGAGTGGTTTATGTAACCTTTTTTGTGTTTGGTCAAGGCTTCTATCGGTGTCCACTGGCATTGTATTGTGGCTTGTCTTTTTGCAGCATTTGGCATCGCTCACTGTCAAGGCTACCACCTATTGCTATGCATGTAAATGAATCGAAGCTTCAGCGAATTGTTTTTGAATAGCTTAACATAAAGTTTGTTTATATGAATGAATATAAACAATATTTTATATCCGTTTGATTAAATGAACGAATACGAACAAATAACTCGTTCATTCATTTACGTTCGTGAATGTTCAATAATCTGTTCGTTTATATATGTTTGCTTAAGTTCATTCGTTTATATTCAGCTCAATCTCTAAGCTCGTTTATAATATTAAAACCTAAAAAATTTTAATCTTGAACCTATTCATATTTTAAAATTCAAATAAAAAATACCCAAATAAATTAAAGAAACTATAAAACCTAAAATTATTTGGAAAGAAAAACTCTTCTCAAATTTAAACTCAATTAACTTTATATTTGTTCGTTTATGTTCGTTTGCGTTCGTTTAATGTTTTAACGAATGAACATGAATGAAAATGAACAAGTTACATTCCTCAATGATTGAACACGAACAATAAAATTTCTTTGTTTGGTTGTTCGTGTTCATTTATTTGTTCGGTTAAAGTTAAACGAACGAACACGAACATACACTTATTCATGTCCGTTCAGTTCATTTACAGTTCTACCTTTTCCGGAAGATGATCATAGAATTTTATGATCATTCATGAAAATTTAATGTTTATTAAAAGGTTTATGGGTAAATTATAAATTCCATCCCTTAATTTTTTTTCACTTTTATTTTAATCATTAAAGATTATAAGTTTTCAATTTACTCATTAAAATTTTAGTTTATTCTTGTTTTGGTCACTCGGGTGTTAAATCATAAATGAAAGGATGGCATGACCACTTGTGTTGATGTGAATTACTTCTTATTGACATAGAATCCATATGACATCCATGTCATTTTTCCTTTTTCTTTCTTTTTTTTGTTTTATCTTCTTCCTCCTAAGATATAAACGAACTCGTCTCATTGCCTCTTACCATTCTATCAGTTTAGATTTCACCTAAGTCACTATGACACTCATAAAACTCAACCCAAAACTCATGAAACTTTAAACTAATTTGATTAATAAATTCACCATTTGATTAGCGTAGAATCAATACATACAAATCACTTCCTCCTTCTTCACCTCCCTATTATTATTTAGAAGAAAATGCTTTATCATCAAGAAATCAAAGAAAATTCAAAACTAGGGGTTTATTACAAAAATGAATAAAGTTTTGGGGAAATTTCATAATTTTTAAATGAAAAATATATAGTTATATGTTAGTGACTAAACTAAGACTGCGAAGAAAATTCAGTGATGAAATTTGTAATTTACTCAATATTTAAATATAATAGTTATAAAAAAAGGATAAAAGACACAAATAATCCTCGATTATATGATTTTTTTGTTTAATCAGTCAATTGTAATATAAAATTAATTCAGTGATCCGTTTATGTTTAAAAATAATGATGATTCATTTATAACTTATTAATAATCGAGTAATATATTATATTTTATTATTTTTTAAAACATATTAATCTTTTTGGTAAACCATTTGTATGAACTCTTAATTATTATCTCTTTTTGCTTTGATAATCTATTTTGAAATTTTATCAATCAGACTATTTAACTATTTATGTGTGGCAATCAAGTCCTCTATCGTTATCATTTAACAAAGGAGGTGACACGACTATTACAAAATTGGTATAATTACACATTTGGTCCTCAATATTTATACATTCTATCAATTTAGTTCAAATTTTAGTTCAACTAAATAAATTTAATCTCCTAATTAGATAGTGACATGTGTCAGGTTACTTTTTGTTTAGGTTACTTTCGATTTAGATTATGTTGAAAACATTTTGTTGTTTCGATATAACAAATTAAATTAAAAGAATTTTAATTTTGAAAATTATTTTTCTAAGCATATTCGATATATTAAATCGAATATCAAAATATTACTCAAAGTATTTCAAATTTCATTTTAAATCCTTACTCAAGTGTAAAATTAAGTTTTAATCTTAAAATAATTTCAAACGATTTTACTAAATATTTCGAGCCATTTTAAAGCCAAAAATTCCAGATTTCTCAGAGGAAGCCGATTCCCCTGAATGGTTTGGCTCCTAGAATTCCAGTATGCTCGGAGGGAACCGATTCCCCCCAGGGGGTACCGATTCCCCCTACGCTCCAAGCAGAAATATTTATTGTTTTCACACTTAAACGGCTACAATAACTTCATTAATGATCCCCAACGTTCAGAAGTGATTCAAGGTGTATTTAAGCAAGCTTAGAAGCCATTGATCAACAACAAGAAACATCAAGCAACTAGAATCAAGAGAGAATCAAAGAGAAAGTATCAAACCTCAAGTTTGAGCATTTCAAGCCTATTTTTCATTCAATATTCATTTTTCTTTCAAGAACACTTATTGTGCTCAATTGTATTTATTCTTGAGTGTTCTTTCTTTGTTCTAAAATTGTGCAAACATATTTGCCTTGTGAGGTTTTTCTTGTGAGTTTGCAAATTTGTAATCTTCTCTTGAGAAAAGAGTGTTCTCAAGAATTGTGGTATATCTTGAGGGAGTTGTAAGGTTATCTCTTGGCCTCAAAAGAAAGAACAAATTAGTGAATTTGTTGGAAAATCCTTAGTGTGGATAGCTAAGGTAGTGGACGTAGACTTTGGTTGATAAAGTCGAACCACTTTAAATCGCTGTGCAATTACTTTCAATTTTCTGCAAAAGCTTCCACAAAATTTTAATTGCCAATTCACCCCCCTCTTGGCCGATTTCGTCAATCGATTAACTCAACAATTGGCATCAGAGCCTAACTCATTTGAAGGTTTAATCGCCTCTTGAGTCGATTCGGGAAGAGTTACATCAATAATCAAAGTCATCAATGGCCTCTACTTCAAACTTCGACTCCGGTCTCGATTCGATGCCCGTCAACAAGCCTCCTTTCTTCAATGGGGCTAACTATGCCTATTGGAAAAATAGGATGATGTACTTCATTCAAGCAACTGACATGGAAGCATGGAATGTCGTAGAAGAATGATACATCAAGCCTCTCACTCATCCAAGATTGTGGAGTGAAGGAGAGACAAAAATGTTCCAGCTCAATTACAAAGCCATCCATATCATATTTTGTGCTCTTGGACCAAATGAATATGGAAGAGTTTCATCTTGTACATCTGCCAAAGAAATATGGGACAAACTTCAAGTCACTCATGAAGGCACCGATGAGGTAACGAAATCGAAAATTAGTATTCTAACGCATAGCTATGAAAATTTCAAGATGAAACCAAATGAAGATATCAAAGCTATGACAGATAGATTCTCAACGATTGTCAATGGTATCAAATCATATGGAGAGATCATTTCAAATGAAAAGCTTGTGAGGAAGTTAGTTTACTCCGTTCCAAAATCATGGCAATCAAAGAAGACGGCAATCATCGAGTCTAAGGACCTAACGTCCTTAACTCTTGAAGAGTAATCGATTCCTCCTCACTCATGAAATGATGCTTGAAGATGAGGTGGACCTCGATAAGATTGAAGAGACACCAAAGGAGAAGGAGAAGAAGAAAACATTAGAGTTGCTCTCAAATCTACAAAAGATGAGAGTGATTCGGATGAAGATGACGATGACGAGGAAATGGCATTGTTTGCCAAACGGTTCAGAAAAATGATAAGACCTTACCAATGAAGAAAATTCAAACGAAATGAAGGCCTCAAAAATGAACCAAAAGAGAAGGACCCAATCATTTGTTATGAATGCAAAAAATGGGGCATGTCAAATATGATTGCCCATAATTGAAGAGAAAGGGTCAATCAAAGAATAAGCACAAGGCTCATGTGGCTACATGGAGCGATGAAGAAGGTTCCCATTAAGAGGAACAAGAAGTAGCGAACTTGTGCTTGATGGCATTCGGGGAAGATTCTAAGGTAACCTCTACTCATCTGATTTTGATGATTTATCCTATGATGAGTTATTAGAGGAATATAATGGGTTGGCTTTGGATTATGAGAAATTATTTTTAAAATATAAAAATGATATTTCAAAATTGAAAAATGAAATAAACTTATATCCAAACCAACAACGATCTTGAAAGTAAAATCAAAGATTTGCAAATCAAACTAGAAGAGTTTGAAAAGAAAATTTTGGATTTGCAAAATTTACTTTCAAAGGTCAATAATGATCATCAAAAGAAAATTGATGATCTTAAAGATTCTTTTGATAAAGTTGGAACAAAACGTTTTGAAAATGGAGAAAATTCAAAATCCAACTTCGTTAGAAAAAGTTTTAAAAACTACAATCATAGAGGTCCCCAAAGAACCTCTAATAGAAAAATTGTTAAAAGTATATGGGTTCCTAAGAGCTCATTACTACTAAAGATAAGGATATCCTACACAAATGGATACCTAAGGGGACTAGGATTTTGGAAACTAATGAATATGGACCCAAAAGAATTTGGGTACCAAAAATCAAAAATTAATCTATGTTTGTAGGAAAAGGAGCATTGCTACAGGCACGGGAAACAAATCTAAATTCATGGTACCTTGATAGTGGATGCTCGAGACACATGACCGGGGATACAAACCGGTTCATAGAGCTTAACGCCAAAATGGAGGAGAAGTGACTTTTGGTGATGATTCAAAAGGTCACATTGAAGGTATAGGCACAATAGTAATACCTCTTCCATACAAATAAAAATGTGTTATATGTGAATGGATTAAAGCATAATCTCTTGAGTATTAGTCAATTATGTGATAAGGATTCAATGTCATATTTAAAACTAATGGTTGTAAAGTCATTGACATTGCATCTAATAGGATTATGCTTGTTGGTCATAGAATAGGAAACATATACATGGTTCATTTAGACTATATAGAAATGACTAATCTATGCCTAGTTGCAAAGGATGAGCATGATAGTTGGTTATGGCATAGGAGACTAGGACATGCTAGCATGAGTGTTTTGCAACGG
The DNA here is from genome assembly GCF_006381635.1 of Hibiscus syriacus. NCBI lineage: Eukaryota > Viridiplantae > Streptophyta > Magnoliopsida > Malvales > Malvaceae > Hibiscus > Hibiscus syriacus. Next base: position 3,866 of record NW_024062070.1, on the reverse strand, counting down.
TTAGTTCAAGGAGAATTGGTTCAAGGGCTGCCTAAACTAAAATTTGATAATGATAAAATCTGTGATGCTTGTGCTAAAGGAAAACAAAAGCGAGTTTCTTTTAAATCCATTAATGATGTGTCAACTAGTAGAGTATTACAATTGATCCATATAGATCTTTTTGGGCCAACTAGGACTACTAGCTTGGGTGGAAAACAATATGCATTTGTCTTGGTAGATGACTATTCTAGATATACTTGGGTTCTATTCTTAAGTACTAAAGATGAAGCATTAGAAAATTTCATCACATTTTCAAAAGTAATCCAAAACGAAAAAGGTTACTCTATCACTAGTGTTAGAAGTGATCATGGCACTGAATTTGAAAATCTTGGATTTAATGAGTTTTGTAATTCTAATGGTATTAGCCATAATTTTTCAGCACCTAGAACCCTCAACAAAATGGAGTTGTTGAGAGGAAAAATCGAACTTTAGAAGAAATGGCTAGAACCATGCTTTGTGAAAATAATTTGCCAAAATATTTTTGGGCGGAAGCCACAAATACCGCTTGTTATGTTGTAAATCGAGTAATGATTAGGCCATTTTAAAGAAAACTCCATATGAATTTTCAAAATAAAAAGCCTAACATTAGTTATTTTCATCCTTTTGGATGTAATGTTTTATTTTAAACAACGGTAAGAAAACCTTGGCAAATTGATGCTAAAAGTGATGAAGGAATTTTTCTGGGTTATTCCTTAAATTCTAAAGCTTATAGAGTATTTAATAAAAGAACTTTGGTTGTAGAAGGTTTATACATGTTGTTTTCGATGATAATCCCTTCCGAGGAAGGATTATGTTTGAATGATGATGTAGGTATTATAAATACAAATAACGTCAGACATGACGTTGGAGAATCATCATCAAGAAAAAACGAAAGATGAGGAAACTCATGATCCTCTTGAGAATCCAACCATTGAAGAAAGGGAAGTATCTTATCCAAGAGAGTACAACTATGTCAAGGATGGTGAGATTATAGGTGATCCATCCAAAGGGGTAACAACTCGATCTTCTCTTAGAAATATTTGTAATTATGTTGAATTTTTCATGCATAGAGCCTAAGAATATTAAAGAATCATTAAATGATGAACATTGGATTATGGCTATGCAAGAAGAATTAAATCAATTTGAGAGAAGTAAAGTATGGACATTAGTTGAAAGGCCTAGTAATAAATCTACTGTAGGTACTAGATGGGTATTTAGGAATAAGCTTGATGAGAGTGTTAATATAGTGAGAAACAAGGCTAGACTTGTTGCTCAATACTGTACTCAAGAAGAAGACATAGCCTATGATGAAACATACGCTCCCGTAGCTAGGATGGAAGCAATTAGAATATTATTAGCATTTGCATGTTTTCATGAATTTAAATTATATCAAATGGATGTTAAAAGTGCATTTTTAAATAATTTTATAAAAGAAGTGTATGTGGAACAACCTCCAGGTTTTGAAGATTCAAAATTCCAGATCATGTTCTTAAATTGACAAAAGCACTTTATGGTTTTAAACAAGCTCCTAGAGCTTGGTATGAAAGTTGTCAAATTTTTTAATTGAAAAGGATTTTTCAAAAGGGAAGGTTGACACTACATTGTTTTTAAAGCATAAAGGTAAGATTTATTAGTAGTTCAAATCTATGTTGATGATATAATATTTGGTTCTACTAATGATGTTCTTTGCCAAGAATTTTCTAAGCTAATGCAAAGCGAATTCGAAATGAGCATGATGGGGGAGCTCTCATTTTTCTTGGGACTCCAAATCAAGCAAAGAAAGATGGCATCTTCATCAATCAAGCTAAGTACGTCAAAGATATGCTCAAGAAGTTTGGACTGAAAAATGACAAACCTCATGAAACTCCAATAAGCTCATCAACAAAGCTTGACTTAGATGAAGGAGGTAAATGTGTAGATGTTAAATTATATAGGTCAATGATTGGATCTCTACTTTATCTAACTGCAAGTAGATCGGACATTATGTTTAGTGTTTGCTTATGTGCTAGATTTCAATCATGCCCTAAGGAATCACATTTACTAGCTGTTAAGAGAATCTTTAGATACCTTAAGGACACTCCTAGTTTAGGACTTTGGTATCCTAGAGACTCTAGCTTTAGCTTGCATGCCTTTTCTGATGCGGATTATGGAGGATGTAAATTAGATAGGAAAAGCACCTCCGGTACTTGCCAATTCCTTGGAAATATGCTGATTTCTTGGTTTTCAAAGAAACAAAATTGTGTTACATTATCTACCACTGAAGCCGAATACATTTCAGCTGGTAGTTGTTGTGCACAAGTTTTATGGATGAAACAACAACTTTTTGATTATGGAATTGAAGTAGGTACTATTCCTATCAAGTGTGACAATCTAGTGCTATTTGTCTCACTAAAAATCCCATCCAACACTCTAGAACTAAAATTGAAATAAATCACTTTATTAGAGACCATGTCACTAAGGAAGATATAGTTCTAGAATTTGTTGATACTTTGCATCAATTAGCGGAATCTTTACAAAACCTTTAGACAAGGAACGTTTTTGGACACTTAGGAGAGAATTAGGTTTAACTGACCTATCTTCTCTTAGTGTTTAAAATAATTTTAGCACTTTAAGACTAAATGAAAATGCTTATAATAGTAATTTCTGATTACATTCATGTTATTAGTTAGGGGAGTTATGATTCTTGATGAAAAATTAACTTTATGTTCAAATGTAGTTTAAGAATTAATTTGATTGATTGAACATAATTAATTTTTGATATATGAGTTGCCAATACCACTAGAGAAGATTAATTTAGCATTTGAGTGTTTAAAATACGATTTTTAATTATAGGGCAGAGGGAATCGATACCCCCTTAAAGGTGAACTGATTCCCCCTTTAAAGGGGAACCGATTCCCCCTAGGGGATCGATACCCCCTAGGGTTCTGGTTTTATCGGGCAAAACCCTGTTTTTGGCTCAAACCCTCTTTTCTTCTCTTCCTTTCCACCGTTTCCCTCTCTACTCTCCCTACTCCATTTTTGCCTCAATCAACGTTTTTAATCGAAATTCTCTTCAAATATCATCTCCTAAACCTTCTAGCATCATTAAAATCGTGCAAACAATATCAAAATCCACTCAATCTCATCTTTCAAGGTAAATTTTTTAAACTCTCTATTTCATTGATTTTGAACATATGACTAGTTTTAATTATTTCTAAATAGAAATAGTGATCGGGCATTGCTTATTAGTTTAGAAACTAAATTTTTTACAACTAATTTCATAAAAAACACAAGATTTTTCAAAAAATTTTGAAATTTTCGAAATAATTTTTTTTATTGTGTTTAATTGAATTACGTTGTTATTATAAAAACTATACATATATTGATTTTAAAACCTTATTTTTCAATACGTTTTTTGAAAACTTTGCCCCATTAGGATTGGTTAGAGAACCTTGAAATATTGAGACTCAATTGAGTTTGGGATTAATTGAATTGCATACATGTGTTTTCTAAATGCAGTTATCCATTCTATTCTGATTTCCTAAACAATGTCCAATCCTAAACGTGCTAGGTCATCATCTAGTCGCGTCAAATCGTCAAAATCCACCTCAAATCCTCCTCCTATTCTTGAAATTCCAATTCCTAATCCTGTTGATCCTAATATGACTATCCAAAACTCGTGTTTCAATCATCCTGACCTAGAAATCATCGTTTTGGTATTATCATATTTTGACTCTTACAAATTAGAAGAACGTATCCCTTCTCGTCAAGATATGATAGATATCAATTTTAGATATCTTCCTCTTTTACAAGAGTGGAAATTTGATAAACTTTGTGACCTTGAACCTATAGTTTACCATCAACTTGTT
>NW_024062069.1:0-62605 GCF_006381635.1 Hibiscus syriacus | reverse complement strand
AACCCTTGAGTCCGAATCTGATGATTGTTTCACTGAGAATGTCCAAACCTATGAATATCGATTGAAATATTTCACTTCCTCATTTTCGATCTCAATTCATGAACTTCGAGCAACTTATGATAAAAATAAAGGTTGGATTCGAACTCAGGGTGTTGAGGAAGCGACCCATGAAATTTGAGACCGATGACCACCATCTACGGCGGTTTGTCCGCGACCGGCATTGACATCTAGCCACCTTCTATTTTATTTTACATTTTAATTATTTTTATGTTAAATAAAAAAATACCACGTCGTATGAAATAATAATAAAATAATTTAGAGTGATAAAAGAATGAACAATTCAAAAATTTAGTGAGTATATTAGAAAAATCAAAAGTAATGTGGGTAAATAGGAGAGAGTAAAGTTCAATGAGAAACGATGTAATTTACTGTTACTTGTTTTGTTCTGTTCTACATCTTTACGAACGACTAATTTCTCTGGCAGATTTCCAATGGTTACTCCATAAAAATTAGGGGTGTGAAAAAATATCCGACCCAGTTGACCTGACCCGCAGATCCGGATCTAAAAACAGGGTGATTTTTTATAAAAAAAATACCCGGTCGGGTCTGGTACCCGGCTCGACACTTTCCGGGTCGGGCCCGGGTCACAAAAATTGATTTTCCGGGTACCCGAGTACCAGATTAAGTTTATATATATATATATATATAATTTATAAAATGTTATAATCAATCTTCTTCTTGTATTGTATTCCGACAAACATCTGATTCTGGATTTAAATAAATTAAGTAGAGTTCATTCCTAGCCGATTTAAAAAAGTTAAGTCAAAATAGGTTGCATGCTCTTGTCTATTGATTGTGGTTATTTGGATTAGCTTTTCCTGCCTTGATTATTATATAATCACTTGATGCTCTGGTAAGATGGCTTTTCCTGACATTAATGGTGAATTGTTTGTTGTCTGATGATGATTTGTTGATATTTGAGAAATGAATATTTTTTCTTTGATATGGATTATTAAAGTATAAACAATTATATCAGTTAATATCGACACAAAACCGTTTGTGGTAGTAATCTCTGCTACTGCAACTACCAGACTGAAATTAAATATAAACTTTTAGTTATGAACTTTTATGTTTTATTTATATTATGGATTATTAGATTTTGTATTTCAAATTTTTAAATTTTTTGTTTGGATGTTAGATTATGTAATTCGAACATTTAAATTTGTTTGTATGTTTTTTTATTTAATAATTTGAAGAAAAAAATCGAGTATCTAGGTACTCGCAAAATCTGGGTACCTGAAACATCCGGGTCGAGACACGGGCCGAGAAATCACCGACCGGATGTTCCGGGTACCCGGTAATTGAGTACCAAAAATTCAGGTACCTGGATTTGCACATCCCTATTAAAAACCCGATTCTATCAAAAACCCTAATTTCCAGGATTTTGTCAACTTTGCCAACCGTAGATCAATCTCTCCTGGTAATATTTCATTCCTTTTTTAAAAAAAAAAATCGTTATATCGCATCAATTGGGTATCTTTAAATCAACTTCATTGCTCTGTTACAGAAACAAATCAAATTTAGAAAAACTTAAAAACTTTGTTGTGTCTGCTGTAGAATTATTGTTACGAGTATTTCTGATTTTATGTATGCATAATATCCTTTCTGTGGTTTTAATGAAATTTAACGAAAGTAATATTTAGATTGTAAAGGATGGGATTTTGCAAGTAATTAACGTGAACTTTGAACGTTGTTTGGGAAACACAATAATCAATTTAATTAGGTTCCAAACTAATTCCTTTAGTTTTATGATATCTTGATTAGCTTCTTTTCCCTTTTTGTCTTTTGATGTGTGTGTGCGTGTTTTTTTTTTTGGGGGGTGTTGCTAGAAAATTGTTATTTAACATTTAAACTAATTGATTTGAACTGCAAAATATGATTTCCAATATATATTTGCAGGTAGATTATGACTTGTTAGTGTTGGATGAAAGTGATCTAACTTGAGAAAACATTCATTTCAGGTGTTTTCTATGAGGTGAGAGACAAGTTGGATGATGGCAGACTTACAAGGTTATCCAAGCACCTGCTTGCACACCGGGGAACTTGCACTGTTGGCAATTCTAGTTTCAGGAGGAATTGTATTGCAAATCTTGGTCAGTAATGCTTTTCTCTGTTTATTGTCTACCTCTGTCATTTTTCATCTAAAATGTTTTCATACTACTCCTTTGATCTAATTCTTTGTTTATGATGTTTTAGGCATGTGCTCTGTACAATAATTGGTGGCCAATGCTGACTGGTTAGTGATCACCTAGTTTATGATCTTAATCTTCTGTTACCAATAATTTACTTATTCTCCAATGATTTTGTTGGTTTTTCTTTTTCTTCAAGTTAAAGAGTTTGAGTTTTAGATTTTTAGCTCACATTTTTGCCTATAATCTACCTTTGAAACCGATGGTTACCATGTCAAGAAGACGACTGTAATTGAGTGTTTGCTAAGTCTGTCAGTACTAGGAAGAAAAGCTTAATTGTTTGCTACGGCAAACTCTCCTTTAAGTTGCAGTCTTACTCGTATTGCTGTACGTGCTGGTCATTTTCAGCAATTTTTTCTTGATTTTCAGAAAAAAAACAAACTACAGAGTAATGTATCTTAGGGTTCAACTGAACTTCTCATCTATAGACATGCATTATGCATGCTGGAAACGAATCACCCCCATGTTTCTTTGGATTAATTCCTTTCTTGTAGTGCGTCTTTACCCTTCAGTTTATTACATTATTTGAAGATTGCATTGGTTGCTGTGTAAATGTGCTTAGAGGTTATTGTTGCTGCAATTAGTTATCTACAAAATAATGCATCTTATAATTAACTGAAGGAAATGACCATCCAGCTCAGTTGGTAGAGCACAAGGTTCTTAACTTTGAGGTCGTGGGATCGAGTCCCATGGAGGGCATTTCATAATTTAGAGGTCTCCTACGGAAGCTGCTCTCAACCTAGTATTGGGGGCAGCCTACTATCTTACCTCCCCTTTACGGCTTTACCCCATTACATATGGGAACAAGAAACATCCATCCATTTTTATAATTAACTGAAGCTGTCATCCAGGGGCATACATTATGCATGCAGAAGTGAATAATCTACATGATCCTCGTGTTAATTTCTTTCTTGTTGTACGGATTTAGTCCGCAATTTGTTACATTTTTCGAAAGTTTGTTTGCTTGCTGTGTAAATGTTCTTGAAGTTAATATTTTTTGAATGGGCATGAAATTTTTGCCGTGTGTGAGCGGGTGCTGAGATTTTCTGGCAGCTCTATTTGTGTAATTAAGCAAGAAACTTCATTTGGTTATCCTTATACATATTACTCCATTTAAGCACCCTGATATAATTCATTTCTGTTGCAGTAATAATGTATGTGCTTCTTCCAATGCCTTTGCTGTTCTTTACGGGCTCTTATGCTTCTCTTTTATCTGAATCCGACAACGGGTAACCTTTTTGTTTGCCCTAAACTTCATATATAAGATTTTGATAATCTTCAGTTTAAGCTCGAGATTTGTAACACTCACGTTCGTCTTCCTAATAACGGTCAATTTAACAGTTGGGTCAATGCAACGAAATTCTTGACCGGAGCTTCGGCAATTGGAAGCATTGCTATACCGGCTATCCTAAAACATGCTGGAATTATCGGTTGGGGCGCACTGGCAATGGAACTCTCATCTTATTTCATATTTGTTCTAGCCATAATGTGTTGTATTCGAATGAATGATGACGATGATTATTACAGATTCCTCTGAATCATCATAATTCAGTTCCCGCCGGCGATCATGCAAAGCATCAAGGCTCTTTCTTTCCTGTTTTGATGAGCCTCATTCCCATTGCTTATGTAGATATTGTGTGTTTTATTTTCTTTCTTTTTTCTTGTGCCCATGTATTGTTGTGTTGGAACTTTGAATCTCTTTTATGTGGAGATTGAACCTTGAATCTGGTATTTGCCTCAAAATAAGAACATCCAAATGCTAACGAAGTGGAATTGAAGTTAATAAATCCAAACCTTACCAACCTAATCTATAATTTTAAATTCGATTTCAAGCTGTCATGACAATTTGGGTACTTTTTCCTCTAAATTTCCTTTCTTCTCTTAAATTCTGATAAACAAAGTAACAAGATCAAAATTCATGAGAATAACAATTTTCCATTAAGTTAAAGTACAATAACTCAAAAAAAAAGTCTAGTTCAACCTCCAAATAATCAAATTTTCTAGCGACTTACATTCGATTTTTGATTATTCGGTTATCAAAAGACGACGCGAAACTGAGGAGCATCAGACCCATTGGCAGGCAGAATTTCCCAGCGACAAGGTTCCAGATCGTCAGACACGGGGCAGAATCCGGCTAAAGTAACCTTATCTGCAGTAGCGGCTACGGACCCGAATTCGAAGACCGTAACACTCTCCGGACGGGGCACTTCAACGGCTCCGTTCATTCCTGGGACGGGTTTTGGGGTCTCGTTTGGCTTTGGTTCGGTTACGGTTTCAGGTTTAGAGTTGCTAGTGAACCAAGAGAAAAGACCCATGTTTGATTGCGTAAGATTTCCAAAGGTACTTCTAGAGTTTTTGGAGATAGTAAAGTGAAAGGCTTTTAGATGATGGAATTGGGAAATCTCTTTCAAAGTACGAGAATGACCTTTGGCCTTTATGGAATTTATAATTGGTCAATTTAGTTTTAGTCCTTGAAGTAAAAAATTTAGTGCCTGTAGCAGGTGACCGTTTGATTGAGTTGAGTTGAGTCGAGTCAAGTGAAGTACAAAAATTGAGTTATTGAAATTGATGATCCCTATTATAACTCGAATTTAATTTAAAAAAATTCAATTGATTCGAGTTTATAAAATTCTAGTCAAGCTGATTTATTCAAGTTTTTGTTTAAATTTCATTATAAATATATATAACATTATAATACTATTTGATTTTAATTGAAACGATTTTTATAACCATATATAATACATATATATTTGTTCATATATCATGCAAAGTCGATAGATTCGACTTAAACTTGAAAATCAATATGTTAATTACTAAAAAATTTGAGTTACTTGAGTTATATTTTATAACTTGATTTGAATTAGAATTTTTTCAGTCGAATTTATGAAATTACAATTAGAAATCAATTCGAATCGAGTTTAATTGAGTCAAAAAATTAATTTTTCGAGTCCAACCAAGTTTTGCTTTACTCTTTGTTATATATATATATATATATGTATATATTCTTTTGGTACAATATTTTTATCATTTAAATTAAAATATATTAAATATTTAATTATTTACTTTAATTTTTTTTATATAAAATTAAATAAGTTTATGAATTTAGGAAAAATTCAACTTAGGCCTTAAATTAAAAAAATAACTCGATCCAATTGTTATGACACTAGTTACTATAAATTGTCATGTTAATATCGTGAATCATTATGTCCAACAATATAGATTATCACATTAATATCGTAATAATCAATAACGAAAATAGTTACTGAATGGATTATATTAACTTTTTAAATTTAATGGCATTAAATAGAAAAATAACACAATGAACGCATTAATTTCTTTTAGAACAATTTGAGGGCATCGTGAACCATTAAGCCCAACTTAGCTAACCAACTTGATATTACTGATTTCCCCATTTTCAACCGAAACCTAAAAGAAATGACCGTCGGATTCAACTTGTCCAAACAAGCTCCAGCACGCCTAACCTCGCTTACCGTCGACAAATTCCTGAAATCCCAGAAAAACCTCTCTAAACCCTCACCAAAGCTATGGCCCAACGATCCACAACTTCGAATTCCAGCCTCGGGAAACAACCAGCAACACCCACCACCCATTTTACAAACCTTAGAATCGTGCACCAGCTTCAACAAATTCCACCAAATACACGCTCAACTGCTCGTCTCCGGCCTGCTCCAACATCCTCCCGTGGCGATCCGGGTGGTTAGGAAGCTCTGCAACTATTTGCACTCAGTTTCACACGCCCTTTTGGTATTTGATTGTATCAGAGAGCCTGATACATTTCTTTGCAATGTCATATTGAATGGTCTTTTGAGTTTGGATCCATTTAGTGCTTTGAGTTTTTACTATGAAAAAATGGTGGGTAAATCTGTTAAGCATAATGAGTACACTTTTCCGTTGTTAGGGAAAATTTGTGCCGATATTAAGTCTTTGGAAGAAGGGAGAAAGGTTCATGCTTGGGTTTTGAAACTTGGGTTCCAGTCTGATTTGTTTGTTAAGAACTCTTTTATTCGCTTGTATTCAGTTTGTGGGCAGATAGGGAGTGCCCGTGAGGTGTTCGATGATGGGTTTGTATTGGATTTAGTTAGTTGGAATTCGATGATAGATGGCTATGTGAAGAATGGGCAGGTTGGTATTGCGCGTGAGCTGTTTGATGAGATGCCTGAGAGGGATACTTTTAGTTGGAATATAATCATTGCAGGGTACGTGGGTGTTGGGAAAATGGAGGTCGCGAGAGAGTTGTTTGAAAAAATGCCGTTTAGAGATGTTATTTCTTGGAATTCTATGATTGATGGGTATGCAAGGATTGAAAATGTTTCAGAGGCTCGTAATCTTTTTGATCGGATGCCTGAAAGGAATATTGTTTCTTGGAACATCATGTTGGCTTTATACGTTAGATGTAAGAAGTTTGTCAACCATGGTCTAATGTTGTTTGATACGATGATGGAAAGAGGAGAGGCTAGGCCCAACAGTGCTTCTCTTGTTAGTGTCTTGATAGCATGTGCAACTTTGGGGAGGCTTGATAAGGGCTTGTGGGTTCATTCTTTAATTGAGAATAACAAGATTAAATGTGATGTATTACTTTCGACTGCTCTCTTGACGATGTATGCAAAATGTGGGGCTATGGATTTGGCAAGAGATGTTTTTGATAACATGCCTGACAAAAATGTGGTATCATGGAATTCCATGATTATGGGATATGGTGTGCATGGCTATGCTGAGAAAGCCTTAGACATTTTCATTGATATGGAAAAGAGAGGTCAAGTGCCAAATGCTTCTACCTTTACTAGTTGTTTATCTGCATGCAAGTATTCAGGAAAGGTTTTAGAGGGTTGGTGGTGCTTTGATTTAATGTGCAGAGTTTACCAGATTGAACCCAAGGTGGAGCATGTCGGTTGCATGTTTGATCTACTTAGCCGGGTTGGTTTTATGGAACAGTCAAAGGGACTTATGAGTAAGATGCCTCTGGAGTCAGGACCTGCCCTGTGGAAAGCTCTACTTTCTTCATGTAGGACCCTCTCTAATTTAGAGCTTGGAAAGGTTATAGCCAAACAACTAATTGACCTGGAACTGACAGATGTTGGGCCCTATGTGTTATTATCTTACATATATTCTCTGGAAAGGAAGTGGGGTGAAGTTGAAAACATTAGAAAATTTATCAAGGATAGGGAATTTTCAGAAAGACATGCTTTACCACATAGGAGAACGATCATATACTCTATGTTGATGGAGTTTTGTGTTCAGCTGAAACTGTTTTGCAGAGATCCTATAGGGGTTTGAGATTTTGGGACGGTGAACTAACAGGAAAAACATGTACATGCAAGTCAAAGAATAAAATTCCATGGAAAACATCTCTCGAAAATGGCACAATTAAGGCAGTGAACAATATTTATAAATATCATATCTGATTGGGCTTAGAATATATGACTACTGTTTAGTGGGATAAGGCGATGAGAACATAAAGCTGCAGAGTTGTGTTGATCCACTTCAAGTACATTTGTTTTTCATTTTTTCCATTTTTGTTCTTTCTTTTTGCTCATATCACCGAGATGTATAACTCTTTGAAGTTGGTTCAGCCATGCGATATACTCCATAATCTAGTTGGAAATCCCATCTTTCTCAGCTTGCTTCAAGTAAAGATATTCACCAAATCATGCCATCTTTGATATTATTTGCAACTATAACATTTTTTGGATAAGTAAATTTTTATTTGTTTATCAGAAGAAAGCGATGTTTTAATAAGGCTGTAAGACCAGATAATCTGTCTGTAATTAGCCTAATGATCAATCTGACCAGATCCATCAATTGTCTTTCCTATGTTCCATGCAGTGTTGGATAGGGTTGTAAATGAGACGAGACAGATCGCGAGCTATTCGAGATCGACTTGATCAAGGTTCGATAAATACTCGGATCAAATGGACTCGACTCGAGTTCTTAACGAGCCGAAACTAGTTACTTGATATTCGACTCGAAAAGCTCATGATCAACTCGAAAATATAATAAATTAAGATTTTATTTTTTTTAAAAAAAATTATTAATAATATTAACATTTATGTATTGATTTTAAAAAAATACAGTAAGATTTGCATGTATTTAATGTTCAGGTTCAAGTTGGAGGTTTCAATCGAGTTAAGTTTAAGAATTTTTTTCATTTCGAGCTGCTCACGAGCTTTAGTTCAAGATTTCGAGTTCGAGTCGAGTTCCATTTCATAGTTTTCGAGTCGAATCTAGCTCAGTAATACTCAAACTCGACTCGGCTCGTTTATACCCCTAGTATTGGATTCTTTATTTACTAAACCATTTATTCTTTTTTTTCTTCTTAATATTGATCTTGCTTTATTTTTATGAATATTGAAGATCAATAGTGTTAGCGTTCAGATAACCAAGTCGTTTCACGAAGGATGTTTCTCTATCTATTACATGCTGATTTTTTTGTGTTTCTAAACATCAAAAGATAAGGCAGTAGACAATGTATTATTGTTGATTTAATAGGTTTAATCATACCTTAGCTGTTAGGAACTAATAGAAGTAGAATTATGCCTAAGGATACCAGGTCATCTTTCTTAATTGTTATTTGGGATTTTAGAATTGCTGCCGCATTTCCTGCCTGAGCAAATAGGGTATGTTAAACTGTCATGACCAATATGAATTTGTTTGGTACCGTAAACTAATAGATAACATACTTGTGGATAAAATCAGGAAACTGTGCATGAGTGGAAAGGGATGAATAATCGTAAAACTGGCAAGTTTATAAGAGCAAGTCAAGGTCTTTTCCTTGACTATATTCTATGACGACTTCTTTGAGAAATTTGATTTTTTATCAAGAAACATAAAATTTCATTAGTTGACGAAAAAATAGATTACATAAGAATTTATCTTACTAAAGTTTGTCATCCCTTTCTTTGACAAAATAATAGATTATATGCTAACCTATTAAGCATGATGAAACTACACATTCAGAGAAAGCCTGGGAATTTATTCTTATACCTGCATTGCTGAACGGAGAACTGAAAGATCCTAGTGCATATTCCTAGACACTAATTTGAACTCCTGTATCATATGCCTCTCCACCTTTCCAATTTTCTGGTATGTTATTAACAGGAACAATCCATGACTCATCTCCATCCTCTCCACTCAGTAACATTCTTAAAGACAATGGACCACTTGGTGGTGAAGTGGTTGTCCATACTGCTCCATGACTCCTATCCAACAGCTTGCACACGAAGTTTTGAGTCTGCACATATTAGAGTTAAATATCCCATTAGTTAAGTATTGTACTAGTTTTAGATTCGGGTATCAAATCTACCATCCGTTTGCAACTCCATATTTGGTCATACCAGCTGATATAGAAAATGAGGTTTAGAAAGCACATAATACCTCACATAGCTGCACAGCTGTGATATCCTTGTCACCTTGTTGATACCATAGAACAAATGCCAAATAATGAGGGTAGTCGCTGTTCTCATCAATCTTGATTGTAATATTCTTATTTGGGTAGCTGCATGAAACGCTGTATGAAAGGAGGAATGAGATAAGGGATCCATGATTTTGTCCTATCAATATAAAGTATACTTTGTTTTGACTTAAACAACAGAAATAATAAAGAACTTTGTTGTTCTTCTTGAAGTTGCTTCTAACTCAGAGATTCATCTCATTATAGAGAAATCTTACCGCCTATATTCAATGTCGACCACACCAAGGGCTAATAAAGATGCAGCTGCATCTGTTGTCTGAGCCATCCTACCAAAGGCTCGTTGGCTCAGGACAAAGTCAGTGTTGTGACCTGAACCTTGATCAGTTACAACAACTGTCACACCTTTGTCTGAGCAGTAGTTGCTGTTGGTGCACCTCACCTTGCAAAGTAAGAATCGGTCCAATGTAAATTGAATTTTCCGTTTGCATCATTCAATAGCTTGTGTGGTTTTATTTGAGTATCATACTACAAAAACTTCAGGACACATGCACGGGCACATTAGTCTTTAATACCTGGTAACAAGCACCACAGCCAACACCATTACGGTAGAGGTCGGATGCTGCAGATACATCTCCACCATTTATTGTTGCTCCAAAAGAACTGAATCCGCATGCACCAACTGCATTTGATTAAGAAAATTAGTGAGCATTTATTTTAAGTGTTATGCACAATAAAAGGTATATGCATTCTCTCTATATCTTTCCATCTGTTCCCTGATCATCAGAGTTTGGGTAGTGCGCAGCTCGTGAACGGGTGAAACAGTTGCTGCATGTTGCCGCCTCCACCAGAATTTGTTTGAGAAGCAAAGTTGTGAAAAGCATCAAAAGGGATTGAAGAGAGACGGCCATAGATGATTTAATGAGCAAAGATTACAAAGAAAGCAAAGGATATAAGGTGGTAGTGCATGGAATAAGCAGCTGGAATTTATAGTGAAGCTAGCAGCAGCCACAATATCTTAATTTGGTAAACTTTGCCAACTTTAACATTGTGTAAATATTACTGAGTGGAATTCTGTTAGAACATCCCTCTTGATTTTTCTATTCTATAAATTAACTTCCCTTCCCCTATTGAAATATCTTACCAGTATTTAGACAATATGCAAATAGTGTGAAAGATACTACTAGTATATCAAACCCAAGATTTTCCAGTTATTAATTAATTAAAGTTCGCCTTAACCATCGTTTAGGATGATTTTCTTCTTCTTCTTTGCAATCTTAATGACATATCTCTGACATCAGAAGAAATGGTATACTATATAAAACAATCTCTAGTTTGCAGATGCAAGCTATTTGAACAAGGCAGGTCATTGTCAGAGATGGGGGCTGAAAGTTGAAAGGATGAATACTTTGAATGAGATTTATTTTTCTGGGTCTACAAGGAAATTCAATTGAGTTTGGTGGTTTTCCACTAAACAAGCCCTGGTCAGTTTTTATTGGTGTTCCAATTGGCCATGATTATAGGGCTTGTGATTTCTATATTTGTCGATTATCTAACTGCAATACATCATACTCGTAGGGACGAAAGCAAGATTTTATGTTAGGGGCGAACTTGAACTTATAAAATTCTATAGGGGTTAAAAACATATTTTTAATAGAAAATACATAGAAAAATCTAAAATCTAAAATATATGATGGTTTTAAATTTTCAAGGGGTCGAATGCCCGTACCCACCCCTCTCAATCCATCCTTGTATACACAGGTGTCAGCATGGACGGAATTAGAATCAAGGGGTTAATTTATTTTACAATAAAAGAATGAGAGTCTACAAGTATTTAAACTTATTCATAAACTGTTTTGGGTTTATAAAAAAATCCATAATTAATATTTTATCTAAAATTCAGGGGTTAAAATAAGAATTAAATCATTTTATTAACTTGTTATATCATCAAACTAACAACATTTAATGTTTTAATTATCAAAATAACGTAAGTGATTAAAATATAACATTTTTAAATTTAGTGAATAAAAGTGTATAAATATAAAAGGTGTGACCATTTTGATAGTGTAGACACACGTTTTCGTCCGAGTTCTAATTGTTTTCTAAAAAAAATAGTTATCACAGATAGTTTATTCGATGTTATTGTATAAAACAATTTGAGAGGAACCCTCCCTCTGCTAAATAGTTGTCTCTGGATATGGTAACACTATCCAAATTTGTTAAACGTTTTATTTGTAAGAAAAATTGTGGCAAAATTGGGAAAATAAAACAGGCAGGAAATTTTTTGAAAATTAGGATTTTGATAGTTATGTTATTTGTGATAATTTGTGACGAGTTTTACGTACATTATAACAAATGTCTATATTTTAAAATAAATTTGTAAGCATCTTATTTTATTAATTAATTATTCTGCTTACATTATTTATCTAATTTTACCGAATTTATCCTTCTTTATATTTATTTTAACCCATTATAAAAACTTATCAATTTTATTGAAAAATAACACTTCTAGCTTCCTATGCAATGTCAATAAAAGGCATTTTTAAATGAATCAACTTGGCTATAGCTCTTCCACAGCTGCCTCTCTCTCACACCTCCTCCCATCTCTCTTTGTCTTGTCAGAGACGATTGTCTAAGATCAAAAACTACATAATTTTACATCTCTCAACTTATTCACCGTCGTCGCCGTTGGATTTTATCAAATGTAATCGATAACCAATGTCGAAATCCACATTAAAAAGTGGTGACACTTGACACGTTACGGCTCCTAAAATTGTCGTGTCCGAATAATGTAGTTTAGCTGGTTACTAAAACTACGAAAGAGTTATCTGAAGAAAGAATTATATTTATACAATGTGTATACACGTTTGATGTTCTCTAAAGATAGAAACGTTTAATTTATATACTAATGAGATCATTAGATGTTGTTGATCGCCTATAAATTCATTTTAACCATTACTTTCTCTTGAGCTTGATTTTGATGCATAAGGGTTGTGTTAATTCATCCAAATCTGACATTTGAGAACCCAGAAATTAAAAGAGTCTGCTGAACTGATAATTTTTGTTCAAGGGGGGTCGAAGAAATGACACATCCACAGCACGCTGACGTAGACCGGTATGAAAAAGAAATCCATTCAACTACATCAGCCATGACATGGAAACCATTTTGGCTTAGGGACCCGCCCCTGTTGGCCTTAACTTCAGTGGGAATAAATTAACCTTTGCGTTCATCATTTAACACAGTTAATAGAAATAAGTTTACCTTGTCAGGTTGCTGGTAGTTCATCATTTTTAATTTAGGTGGAGAGTCAAGATCAATAAGAAAATAATCATTAATTGATGTTTCTATAGAGTTGATCACAAGGAGAAGGTAAAAGTATATGTGGAGATTATGGAGGTTACGATCCTCTTCTTAATTGTGATCGAGATATCTAGAATGGCTCTAGTTTATTGTATCAAATTAAAATCATTATGACTACTCGTAGATCAATAGACAAAATAGATTTGATTATCAAATTTTAAATTTTCCTTTAATAGATTATATGAGTTTATAAAAAATCTTGTCCATACACTGCATCTAGTCTGAAAGACTGATATTCCTATGATCAAAGTATAAATTCTTCGAAAGCTCAAATAAACGGAAAGATATATCCGAAGAACTTAACTAGGACCGTTAATAGTTTCAGAAAGTGATCTCTGCGTATAACAAAGACAAACTCACAGTTAGTGTCGTATAAATGGAGCTATAGGTAAAATTTCTTTAATGGTACATTTTTTAGAACACGCATGTTTTAGATTCCTTGCAATGAACACATTATATACAGTGTTCAGAATATATTAGAAAGGTATCAATGAAGTTGAAGCATGCACTCCAAAAACAACTACACAGTAAGTGCTCCAATCACTTTTATGTATTCCCCATTTGATTCATTGGAGTTATCTTTCTCACATAAAATACCCATACTTCTTCATTTATCCATCATTTTTTTTATTGTATTGCTTTTATAATCGATTAAACAGCTACAACGGATTTGAGGGTACAGTAGTGTATGGATAAATGAATTGTTGGTATTACTTGAGGTTCTGAATTCGAGCATCAGGAATATCAAGAGTATGATCATTCGATATCAAATGGTGAATAATTATCTTTAAAGAAATATTATCTTGTACCTTATCCCAAATTAATAAAAAAAAAGTTTTGCATCCGTCCTTGTATAGAATAACCAAGATACTCCATGAATTCTTTGTTTTCATCTAGAGGTAAAAAAAGATATTTAAATGCTGAGATTTGAATTTTGTACAGATGAATCAATGGAAGTATATCTCTCAAAATTTGCTTGTGTAACATGAAGACATCCTTTCAACTTTTTGGATCACTTTGAAAAGTTGACATGAATTGATGATCCCCACAGTTTGGTATCTCTCCAACTGAGTCATTCAATTCGTAAGTCTTGCACAGCCATCGTGCAGTAGTGCTCTTATATGTAGACCCAGTTACCCAAAAATATCACCTGTGGCTGCCATGGATGTCTAAGAAAGACATTAAATGTGACCAAACACATTCGTCAGTTTTCATTTCCTTTGCAACTTGAAAATGTTGTCACAATCAGTATTTGTCGATTATAATTCGAAGATGTTCGCGTGTTTTCAAATTAAATTAAAGAAAAAAGGATTTGTTAGTTCAAATAATTCGTCCAAAAAACCTTTATAAAGCTTCAGTCATGAATTGCATGCATGACACATAATGGCAGAAAGACCGTATTTTAGTAACTGTGGATATTTATTTTGGTGAAATCATGGTTCTCGTCTATATGCTTAAGCTTAAAGATTATGTGCATCTAATTAAATTTTGTACTAACTAAAAAAATAAGTGTCTAAATTATATCACCTGTTTACTTTAGATGTTTTTTTGTCAAAGTAGGTGATTAATGTTTTCAACGATACTATTTTAAGTGTCTGAACCGTCAAGACTATGAGGGAAAAAAACTAATCAATCACTCAAAACGTATAATGTGTCAAATTATTTTTCATAGAAAACCTAAATTTCTCTAAAATATATAAAAAAAATCTTAAAATCTCACATCCCAAACATCCATTATCATTGTTGGCCACCACCATTGTTGTCGAACGACCACTCATTTTGTAGGGATGGAAAGCGAACGGGGTGGTTGTGGATACCCCTTCCTCATCCTCATACCCACCTAATATTTTCATAATCACGACCTACCCACCACCCACAACGAGTAAAATTTTTAAATCCACACTTTCTTGCGCAGTACATTCTCAAATCCACCCTCACACCCACTACCTAACTAAATAACCATCGTTCATCCTATACCCATCTGTTACAACCTCACAAATTATATAAGCAACAAAACATAAAACAAACACATCATTAAGAAGCATAATAAAATAAAATCAAGGATTAATTGAGTTTATACCCCTAACATTTGGTTAAATTACAAGTTATGTGCTATTAACTCTTAATATTTATAGAATAGTCTCTAAAATTGTACATAAATTCATAATTGTCTAAATTTTATATGGTGGCTAATTTGTGGGCGGAAGAATACGAAGCAAGTAAGGTCTCAAATCTATCACCAACACACTACCCACAGCGGGTATAACTTTTTACATCTACACCCACCCACCCACTAAACTTATATTCATCCTTGTTCTAATTGAAGCGGGTGTGGTGCAAATTCACAAGATTGTCATAGATTTCGCACCACACCCGCTTCAATTATAAAGTGAGTTTCCAGATTTTAGAGAAATTTTAGGTTTTTTTAGTATATTTCGCACCACTTCCGCTTTAGTGATAAAAGTTTAGAATTATGAATTTTAGAAATTTAAAGTGTTTTTAGATTTTAGAGAAATTTATGTTTTTTTGAGTGGTTGACGAACTTTTTTAATGGTTGTGACGAACTCGACAATTAGAATGATAACGTTAAAAATATTAGACACCTACCTTCACCAAACAAAAATTAGGTATCTTAAGCGAACAGACGTATAATTTAAGTACTTATTTTTAGTTAAGTCTTTAATTTGATATAATTTAATTTCTTATTTTTACAATAGGATAAAGTTCATAAATGGTCATTAAACTATTAAAAATGATATTTTTGAGAAAACTTTCAAAAATTATAAAATAAATATTAAAATTTAAATTCTGTTGAAAATGAGCATCGTATTGTTGGATGTCTTTTAAGTGTTGTTAAGATGTCATGATATATTAAATTAATAGATAAGTTTTTATTGTAACCGTCAATTATAACTAAAATTTAATTTTATTATTTTTCTAATATTTATAAACAATAATTTTAAAAAATATTTTTCAGAATAAATATATTGTAGGTTATTCTAATTGTATGACATTAATTTCAATTAAATGATATTAATTGATATTGGGGAATATTAATTAGAATTGTATATTTTAGGCACATTCATATGGGATAAATTTATAACAAATGTCATTGTTTTGTTATAAATAAGTGATGTTGTAAAGATTCTATAATGCTAGAGACATAATTGTAAGAGAGAGATGAACTAAAGTATTTCTTTAAGTGAGAGAGAGAGAAATAATGTAAACATTGTCATCTTTTGTGATAGTTTATTAAGAGAATTTATAGATCATCTATAATGGATGAAAAAATAGTTGTCCCTTGTTCCCATATGTAATGAGATAAGGGAGAGGTAAGATAGTAGCCTGCCCCCAATACTAGGTTGAGAACAGCTTCCGATGAGACCTCCAAATTATGAAATGCCATCCATGTGACTTGATTCCACGACCTCAAGATTAAGAACTTTGTGCTCTACCAACTGAGCTGGATGGTTTGTATTAGACTAATGTCTCGTATTTGTTTTAATTTGAATTTTTTGTGGTACCAAAATTTTATGAGCTCTTTTTATTGCTCGTTTGTTTATTTTTGTTTTAGTTGCCACAAAGAGAAAAATGACTTTTTTGTGATTATGTAATTTTATTTAATAGTATTTATATTATCCAGTCTAGTTCTAACTGTTTGAAATAGTTGGAGAGAATACAATATTAATTAGAATATTAATTCACACAGTTAAAACACTTTAAATACTTAAATGTCAATACCTTAAGTAGAATATCGATACTTTATTTATCAAATTAAAAGATTACTAATAAATACTTTAAGTAGAATATCGATACTTACATGGTAATATCAACATTTTTAAGTTTGAACGTTGATATAAAAATGTGAGTATAAATATCTAAAAAAAATACATTATTCTACTTTAATAAGGAAGGGTATTAAAACCAATGACTTTTTCATTAAAAATTATTCGTTTAAAAGAAGGTATTGATACTAAGGATATTGTTAATAATTTTTAGTGCACGTGGTTAAAATCTTTTAGCTGATACCTTATTTTTCCCCCTTAGGATTATGAATTCAATAATTATTATGAATAAAATTTTCCTTTATATTCCTTAAATAGGTATTGTTAAAAAAAGTTTAGTTTTCTTAAATGTTTTTATTTTATAATTTTGGAGCTTAATGCAAAAATAAATATTTGAATTATACTTAAAATTAACTTTTGGTGTCTAAAGAATTTATTTTATTAAAAATAGGTGCCTAATGTTTTCTCTTTAACATTTTTAAGTGTTATCGTTAAAAACTCGTTAAGTGACAATTGTCACGTTTATAACTTTTAAAAATTTTAAAACATATAATATTATTTATTTAAAAAAATCTAAATGTGACATGTGTTAATATTTTTTTCTAATGATAGGCACAAAGTATACAAAAAAATATTAGACACATATTTTTAACGAAAAAAATATCTAAACACATTTTAAATATAATTTAATAACTTATTTTACATTAAGCATAATTTTGGTTTAAGCCTAAGGTTTTCTCCACGGTGAGCCATTTATCCAATAGTTCGAATGGATTCCCATCCAGACTTGCGAGTGCGCGAGAAGGTGGGTCGTGAGATTGGCAACCTTTATCCTCATGGTTCTCCAGCCGTCCAACTTTGTTCCTTTTAGGCCCATTCCCCATATGTCCAAACTAATCTCAATCACTGACAGGTCTTTCATCTAAATTCAATCAGGAATCACTCAACTTTAATACTACAAAAAATATTAATTCAATCAGGAATCAATCAACTTTAATAGTACAAAAAATATTATTATTTATTAAGATTTCAGATTCGAAGACGATAAACATTATTCAATGTCAAATAAACATTTAATAGAACATGAATAAAATTGGAAAAATGGTTGAGATAATATAAGTAGAATTTTTTAATTCCCAATATAGTTTAATTTGGAGATTATTTCCTCATATAGAGGGTGAATTGAAAAGTATCAATATAAAGACATAAGGACTTTCATGCGTCTTCAAGTTAAATATGAAGACTCCACGATTGTATGACGTTTTCAGATAAATTAAAATAATTCTAAGAGTGCATGACATCTTCATACCAATACAAAAATCTTAATTCATGAAATAATATGGTAGATATTTTATATGAAAAAATAAATTTTTCCATAATCCTATATGACGAGGATGCCGCATAAAATCAGTCGGCTTGAGTATGGCGGATAGCGGTAGTAGCCAGCAACAGCAAGAACGAAGATAGAGAGACACATAAGTACCCCCACCGAAGGTACAAGTGTCCCCTTTCCACTACTACGTGTCTTTATTAGGTGTTCTCCCAATCAAAACACTAATCGTTTATGTACCCCATTGTCGAAACACAAACAAAAAAGAGTAAAATTTACCAACAAAAAGTGAAAGAACGGAATAGAAGCCATGTCGAGTACGGGTGCCGCTGTGGATCCCCACAATAAGATGAGGGCAAGAGATGTGAACCGGGTGGCCAGAGGTGAACAAGCCCCCAGACCCGTCCATGAATACGGCACCGTTTCCCCACCTCCTAGTCCTCAATCCACCTCCCTACCTTCTCCTCACAAAGACATGGCCCCCGAGGTTTCACTCTTTCCCTTTGTTTTATGAAAATCAATTTGTTGGTATATAAATAATTGCGTCCTCATAGAATTTATGTCTTCCTTTCTCTTCTTTTGCATGTTATTGGGTAATTTGATCATCTAAACAGGAATAAAGTGAGGGATACTAGAGTTAGCGGTGGTCCATAAATATTTTTAAGGGTTAATATAAATACATAATGACTAGGATCGTAAACAAGTCGAGTCGAATTTGAGTGTTGTTGAGATTGATTTGACTCGAAAACTCTAAATGAAACTTAAGTTTAAAATCATAAATTGAAACTCGTAAAAGCTCGAAATGAAGGAAATAATTTTAAAAATTTAACTCGATTGAGTCTCAAACTCAAATTTAAATATAAACATTAAACACATAAAACCTTATATTGCATTTTTTTTAAAAAAAAGTTAACAAGTAAATATTAATATCATAATAATTTATATTTTTAGAAAATAAAATATTAATATATTATACTTTTGAGTTGCTTGTAAGTTTTTCGACTTGAGTATCAAGTAACTCGTTTCGGTTCGTTAATAACTTGAGTTGAGTTTGAACTCGAGTCGAACTTATTCGAGTCAAGTATTTATCGAGTTTTGACCGAGTCGATCTCGAATAGTTCACGATCGGTCTTATTTTATTTACAACTCTAATAATGACAACTTTTTCATATACATAAAATTTTTAAGGTAGATACCATTACTAAAATGAATCACTAACATAAACAAATTTGAATTTCAAGACGGACATTTATCTGACTTGTCACTAATATAGTGATACTTTTAGAAATTTAAAATTTAAATTTTGTACTCTTTAATTTTTTTCAGATAAACTCCTAATTTTATATTATTGATATAAAATCATATACTATATATATTTATCTGTAAACATACAGTTGGAGGGAGAGTTGGATACAGAACCAGAAGGACGACATTGTTACGAGTCCTATGTTGAATATCACAGGTGAATTTTCTTACGTCATTTAAATGAAACCTTAATTACTTGGTTTATATTCTAAATTCTATCGAAAATCCATTTCATATAACTAAAAAGGTGCATTAAAGAAAGGGGGAAGGATGCCCCCCAATGTGACAAGTTTGCAAGGCATTTCCGGTCCCTGTGTCCCGACGAATGGGTAAGAGATTTCCTTGGTTGTCTTAATTTGTTAAATTTGCATTAATTGAGGATGCTAAACGTAATTGTCCTTTTATTTTTTATAGATTGAAAGGTGGGATGAAGCGAGAGCCACCGGAACCTTCCCTGCCATATGAACACCCAGAATATACCACTGCTTGCTTTTCTTCTTTTTATTTTGCTCTTAATATTGTAATTCAAACGTATTTTAATCCGAATGAAATCTGGAACTAAATAAAATGACTGTTTTAAATAATATTTTTTTTAAAATACGTATAAAATAAAAAATGTGAATTTCCGAAACCTCCAATAAATTAAATAAAAAGTAGTTTAAATTATATTATGTATAGCTAGATGTATGCATAAAATAGAAAAACACAATGATCTCTGGAGAGTCTTAGGAAGGAAAGGTAGACTAATTTAAGTCCGAGGAAAGACGCGATCAAAAAGTTATAAAAATTCTAATATATTTGGTTAGACGTAACTTAAAATATTAATTTTTTATTAATTTTTTTGAAAATATTTTATAATATTTTTTATAATATTTTCTATTAATAACAAAAAATGTTACTTTTTGTATAACATTTTTTATTCAACTAAAATTTATATAACATTTTCGATTGACAGATGAAAATATTACTTTCTATATAATATTTTCAATTCAATCGAAAATATTAAAAAAATTAACATTTTAAGTTACGTCTTTTATGAGTTTTATAATATTTTTTGTTGTGTCTATTTTCTATCATTCTTTTAACTTAAAATTAGGTTGTCATGAGATAAAACTATTCAACAGCTTCATTGTTTTTTCTTTCCCTTTCACCTAATGTTCAAAACAGTATCGAACACTAGTCGAGGAAGATTTATTTAAATCCTAAACACGACATAATTTAAGAGAAAGAAAAAAGAGTGTCCGAAAATATAATAAGGAACGTAATACTTTCGGTTGAGCGGAATTAAAATGTTGATTTTCTCTTACTATTTTTAGTTGTAAACTTTTCTTTACAATATTTTTTATTGTCAATCAAAAATGTTAAATTTTGTATAATATTTTCAATTATTCATAATATTTTCAATTATTTATAATATTTTCAGTTCAATTGATAATATTAAAAAATTAACATTTTAGGTTATATTTAACAAAGAATATTATATTTTAAACGATTAAAATTATTCATGGAGACAAGAATAGAAAATTCGAAACTAGAAATTGAAAGAAATATTTATCAAATAAAACATGAAGAGCGAAAATATACATAAATTTTAAAGTAAAGTACACAAATGATTTTATATTATTAAAAGTTATAAAATTATTCTTTGACTATAAAATATTATATTATTGAATCTTTAATTATTAAAAGTTATAAAATAGTCAATCGAAAATTCATATATTTTAAATTTGTTAATAACAGTCTGAGCTAGATGTTAACCTATTGACAGCGATATAATAAAATTTAATTTTAAAATTTTAAACGATTATTGTAACTCAGTCAACAGATTAATGTTTTGGTTAGATAGTGTAGACACTAATTTTCGTCGACATATTTTTTTCCTTTATATGTACCTACATACTTATATATATACATATTTTGAAACTACGTATATAATATATAGTTTTTAATAGTTTTTAAAACTATATAATATATAGTTTTAAAAAAAAACATTTTAGAAAATATATATAATATATAATTTTTAAAATCATTTTTGAAAACATATATATTATAGTTTTGAAAACATTTTTTTGAAAACATATATATTATATAGTTTTTGAAGATATTTTTGAAACCATATATATTATATAGTTTTTAAAACCATTTTGAAAACTTATATAATAAATAGTTTTAAAATCATTTTGAAATTTATATAATATATAGTTGAAATTTTTTTTGAAACATATAATATAGTTTTAAAACGTTTTTGAAAACTATAACATATAGTTTTAAAACATTTTTAAAATTATATAGTATATGGTTTTGAAAATATTTTTGAAATATATATAGTTTTAAAACATTTTTATATGTAGTATTTTATTTTTTATTTCTTGTTTATTATTATTTACTCGTTTATTTATTTTTTTTTATTTTTTAGGTCTAGCATTAAGGTCCAATCAGTCCAGGATTAGGGCCTGGACCAACCCAGTAAAGGTTCAGGGTTCTATCATCAAGTCCAGCGCCGCATGAATCATAACCGTCAGATCAAGATAGGATCAATGGTCAGGATTGCAAAATAACAAGGGTTTGTCTAACCCTTAAATGCGCAGCCAGATCCAGACCGTTGGATCTGACCCAATCCAACGGTCGAGATCAAATCCGGGAAGGTACCAGAAGCCTCAACGCCATCACACCGGTCACCGAGATTTTCGGCCGAGGAGATCGGGACTGACCCATCCCGAAATCCCCGGCCAATCAACCACGATGAGCACCGTGACAATCGGAACCAACAGGCCACCGGTGGGGTATAAATACTCCCACCAAGCCACTGCCAAGGGGGGGAAGAAACGAAACCAAACATATAGATCATTGACCAAAACAGAGCCAAACCACCATCACCGGGCATCAACCGTACCCGACTTCAACGTATAACAGATAACCCAAACCACACAAGTAAACAAAAACCATCGTTCGAGAACAGAGAACCCGAGAGATATCAACAATACACAACCAACGAAGATACCAACAGTAAACAAAAGCCATCAATACAAGCAAGCAAAACCCTAAAAATATCATATCAACACAAACACAAAAGACCCAGCCACACATAAAATACCAAAGTACCAACCAAAGGCCTCGGAGAAGCTATCGGAAAACCAGAAGGCGTCGATTTTGAGGTAAAAGACCCGAACTTTAGGCATAGATCTACGCCGGTTGGGGTCCCTTTAGGGGAAACGGGCCTCGGATCGGGGTTTAGAGTGACAAGGCGAGTGTTTCGGGCTAAGTTTTTTTTTTCGGCCACCGCCGGCGGTGGCCGGCACGGTGGTCGACGCGACGGAAGGGTCATCGGGTAGGGGCCGGACACCCCCAGGCGAGAGAGCTTTCTCTCGTTTAAGAGAGGAGAGTTTTAGAGAAATGGTGAGAATGAGGGAAAAATAGGCCGGTTTTGGTATTTATATACGAAGGACCAAAGTGCAAATACGGGATTGTCAAATCCTTTCCGCCGTCCCTGGTATTTTGAGTCGTATTTCATTTCAGTCACCACATTCAATTTGGCCGCTGGATTTTTAATTGTTTCGATTTGGTCCTCATTTATATTTTATATTTTTTGCAATCTAATCCCTGAATTCTTATTTTATTCATTATTATTATCATGCTTTTTAATTATTATTAGTATTTTTTCTTTTCTCATATTGTTTTTATTTTTACTTTTAAAATAATTTTTTTTTTATTTAATACTCCTTTATTATTTACTTATTTATTTAATTAATTTTAATTTTACTTCTTTGGTATATTATTATTTTCTTTTCCTTTGATTTATTTTTTTAGCACTTTTTTTTATATCTTTTCATTTTTATTTATTTATTCTTTCTATCTAACATTTTTTGTCCTTTTCAGTAAAATCTCAATTAATCAGAGGTAAGCAATTCGAGTCGGATTTCTAAATTTCAATTTAAATTTGTAATTTTCGCAATTAAAAAACAACTGATAAATTAATTGGTACCGAAAGGGCGGTTCAAGGGTGCTAATCCTTCCTTGACCGTAATCGACTCCCGAACCCGACACATTTCTGGTATAACGCAGATCAGGTAAGATGGTGTCCGGCCCACCTAAATTCGTTTTAAAGTGGTCGGTGGCGACTCCAATTCATTTAATCCAAGTCGAAGCCCAATTCCGGGGCCCAACCGAAAGACGGTTGCGACAGCTTGGCGACTCCACTGGGGACCGGTAAGTGAGTCAGGCCAGAATTAATTTTCCGTTGTCTTTTTATGCGAAAATTGTAAATTTAAATTTTAATTTATCTATTCGATTCCAATTATTTACCTTTGATTATTTTGTTTCAAATAAATAGTTGTACTGATGTTTTTTAATGATTTCAGATTTTTTTCAAAATTGTCATCTCTAAGCTCTAAACCCGAGCTCCGAACCCTTTTAAGTGGGGGTGAAAGCGACGCATTCGTGTGAATTTATTCACCGCATATGCCTAGCAAGTAGCCTTCGGGATTCATATACCTTATGTCTTCGTGTGAATTTATTCACCGTATGGGCATAAGGGAATGTGTCCTCTCGAGTTTAACTTAGTCCACACAAGCTTGTAATGAGCTTAGGACTAAGGGTCTGGCAAGCCCAAGGGGGCACCGGCAAGGAGAACTCGAGTACCTTTTTAGAACCTAAACCGGGAGAGTACAGGGAATTAGAGCCCACCCCCGAAACCTCATTCCAAACCCTAGGATGTTTTACTTCCTACTTTATTTTCGGCTCAAAAGCATGCGAACTAGACAAATATGCGGTTAGGATTTGTTTGAAATTAGCATGCGGGATAGAGATCATGTCCGGGTAGGAATTAAAGCATGTGGGGTAGATATCATGTGGGGTAGGATTTTTTCATTTTTGTTTTAATTTACCTCACTAACTCTTTTTATTTTTGTTTTCTTTTATTTTCATCATTCGCATCATTTAAAACGAGGTGTTGATCCACCAAAAAATGTGTTTGTTAAACATGAATAATCAGCATTAATGGACAAAGGGGTTACAATACAAAGAGATAAAAAGCTCAGAAGTCCAGCCGTGGTCAAAGAATACTCAAAGGCAAAGTTGCAGGGGCAATACGAGGAAAAGGTCACTGACCCGGTCGCTCCTTTTAAAAAAACTACAAGAACAAGATGGTGAAACCCTAACTGAGCGGGATGCCATTGCTGATGAATTCAAGAAGCAAGCTTTGGATAGTTTCTCTCGCTCCAATGGCATTTTTAGAAACAAGCTCGGCAGATAGTGAGAGCCGGAGATGCAGTCCTTCGAGACCTTTTGGGGGCAAGCATCTCATTATTTGCACATTTTAGCCAAAGGAGCCGAGATGGTTCGGCAGGATATTCAACTAGTGAAAAAGACGAATCAACTTGTCAGAAGCTGTACAGGATTCGTACCATCAAAAAGAGTTTTTTGTCTCTTCAGACGTAACACTTTTGTCACCAATAAGGGTTATTCAGAATAACAGGCACATTTTTTGGATCAATGCCTCAGACATTTCATGCATCACATATTTAGACATTTTTCATTTCTTATTTTTTGTGCATTTTGTTTGCATTCACATTAACTAATATACATGTCTCATCAAAAGGAGTAAATACTGGATACACCGCCTCAAGTACTGGACACACCCCATCCACATAACACTCGTTTGAAGAAGAAGAGGATGGAAGCCAGAATTACACAAATCGAGGAGAATATGTTAAAACTACAAAAGGAACTAGAAGACAAAATAAACCAGAACAGTCGAAATACTCTGGAAACAATATCAAAGAACCAAGAGTCCTTGGTTGATCAGATCGTTGCCAAGTTAGTTGGCCTACAACAGACCAGTGCGCCCGGGGCAGGTTCACCGGAAGGGGTAACTATACAACCTACCCCGCAAGTGGTTATCTCACCTGAAATCCTACCAGAACTTCGAGGGGACTCATCTGCTGCAAAAACAAAGCCCTCGTCCTCTGTATTTAACCCTAAGAACAATCCGGGGTATTACCATATACCGGATTTGGACGAGGATGGCAAAGCAAAGAAGATGGAGGAAAAAATCAAACAATTGGAGAACCAAATGAAGGTAGTCAAAGGAGACCATGACTACCATGAAATTGATGCAGCAGAACTTAGTCTAGTCCCGGACTTAGTTCTTCCTCCGAAGTTTAAGTCCCCGGAGTTCGAGAAGTTTGACAGAAACAGTTGTCCATCCGCTCACATCACCATGTTCTGCCGAAAGATGACAGGATATGGAGGAAACGACCAACTCCTGATCCACTGCTTCCAGGATAGTCTGTCGAGCTCAGCCATTCGGTGGTACAACCAGCTAAGCCGATCAAATATCAAGACCTGGAAGGACCTGGCCAAATCATTTCTGGAACAATACAAGCATAACAATGACATAAGGCCAGATCGAGTTATGCTACAAAACATGGAAAAGAAGCATAACGAGAGTTTCAGGCAATACGCACAAAAATGGAGGGATTTGGCTGTGCAAGTTCATCCACCGTTAGATGAAAAGGAAACCCGGAAACTTTTCGTGCAGACTCTGAAGGCTCCATACTTCGGGCATCTGGTGGCGATCACATCAGGAAGCTTTTCAGACTTGGTTATGGCCGGAGAAATGATTGAGTCGGCCATAAAGCAAGGCAAGATTAAGGATGGGGAAGCCAGTAAGAAGCCTCCTATGAGGGAGAGGGATGGAGAGGTTAACAACATCAAACACTACAGCAAAGGTGTTACAATCTCCAGCCCAAAACCAACTGCGGCTGTACCGTTAGGTACTTCTAAACAAGAGTCCAGGAGGGAAAGGGAACATTTCGACCCTATTCCCATGACCTACAAAGAGCTTTACCAGCAACTTCTTGACACCCATGTGGTGTCACCATATCCAGTAGAACCCATGAAGCCCCCATACCCCAAGTGGTATGACGAGAATGCGTATTGTGAATATCACGGCGGAGTCCCAGGGCACACAATTGAGAACTGTTACGCATTTAAGAGGGTCGTACAAAAGATGCGTAACCAGAATTGGATCGACTTCAACAACTTGGGGGCATCCAAGTGAGGAATATCATTTTATCATTTGAGGCATTCTATTTGACTTTGTTTTTCTTCCATTTTTTCTCAAGTTTTTGTAGAGACATTTTAATCAAATTTATGTTACTTTAAAAGATGTTAAGCAATGGATCATATTTGCAAATTTGCAATTCTTTGCATATCATTTGAATTAAGAAACTCTGTAAACGGTTCAAAGTTACGAATCTTTAACGAAGTAACATGATTTAAAACAAGGACTTTGACCTTATCCAGAATATACCCTCAAACACCATACCCGTTCTTGGAATTAACCAATTTTCCTTTCATAAGGTACGGACAACATGGGGCATCATTTGCATATGACAATTACTATGTTTTTTATTTAAGATGTTCAATGACGATGATGATCTTTACAAATGAAAGAGTCGAGTATGTGAATCCAGTTTAGGTCAGTTGCTTGAAAATTGAACTCTAAAGATAGGATTCCTTGACTTTCAAAAAACACCTAGGCTATAACAGGTTCTTCTTGACAATCTTAGGAAATTAAATCCTTAAAAAACTGAGCTATTCCGCTAAGGCAATTGGTTCTAGAGGAAACTTGAAAGCCCTGGCCTTATGAGTAGATTACGTTCAAACCATGACATTGCTCGGACACTTGACAATTCGGTGTTTGCTCCACCGCTCTTGTCAGGCTGAAGACTCTGTGATGAGATGAACCCTTCAGTTGACTTGATAAGAGTGATTATAATGTTAAGTTGTCCCTCTAAGGCAATTGGTTAAATGCTCCGGCTTTATGGATTCAGCTAGCCAGATAATGACAAATTAAATCAAATTTATCTAAGAAATTTTCGGTAAAATGGACTAAGGGAGTTAAGGAACACCTGTTATAGTCAACTACATACGAGCACTCAAGAATTTTATTTTTAGACCGATATTTTTTGCACTGCCTTTGTTGGAAGAGCCTACAAAGCTTGAACAAATGAAAGATTTCAGAGGACTGAGATAAAAGGTCTAGTAATTGATCATGCTAGTTGCGTCATTTTGTCCGCACCCAATTAAAGTGCCAAAGCATGTTGCGATATTTAAAAAAAATGACAAAAAACCTTAGAAAGGAGGCCAACCTAAAGCCGACTCGTCCCTTTGAACATTTGTCAAAGATTTGTAACTCTGAAAGCATTAAAAGAGCTCTTGATTCCTTTGATATTTTTTGAACTCACGTTTACAATTTGATTCAATTGCGAACAATACTTTACAACATTTTTATCATTTCTCTCTCCTGAAACAAGAAAAAAGAGAAAAACGTTTTCAAACAGAACAATCTCAGATGTGAAATGTCTGTAAAGCCCAAGCTCGAGAAGCAAATGGGGCACGATCGATTCCATGGACCAGATTGGCAGGCAAAGCACGAGACTCCATCCAAGAAATAACACATAATTTATTCATGTTGCATGCATCTTAGACATACTTAGGTGCATCACATTCATCATTTTAGCATACATAATTTTGCAGCTTTCAAAGTCAAGCTTCGACTTCAGGATGAAGGTTACTCGACTTGCAAGCACCTTTAAAGAACGATGGTGTAACTCAGCAGCAAGAAGTTACACCTCAACCGACTTTACATAACTACAGATCTCAGAACCAATGTCAGATGGGTTCGAGAACCAATTCAGATCGAATCTAGTTCGGTTCAAACTCACCAGGAGCAACATGTTTTCAGTTAACACTTTCAAGCCAGATTTCAATTCCACGACGGAAGATATCCGGCTGTCAGAATTTATCAGTAGGTTTTCCCAGACCAGCTTCGAGGGAACATCATTTGCAGCATAACTTAAAGTCGAGAAGGGTTATCTGCCAACCAAAGACCTTTGAGTTCGACTACGCTCAGCTCCAAGGCACATCATTTGCAGAATAGCTTAAGTCAAGAAGGGTTATCTGCCAAAGACCCTTAAGTTCGATTACACTCAGCTTCAAGGGCATAACATTTACAGCATAACTCAAGGCTAGAAGGGTTATCTGTTAGAAAAGACCTTTGGGTTCGACTACGCTCAGCTCCTAGGCACATCATTTGCAGAATAGCTTAAGTCAAGAAGGGCTATCTGCCAAAGACCCTTAAGTTCGATTACACTCAGCTTCAAGGGCATAACATTTACATCATAACTCAAGGCTAGAAGGGTTATCTGTTAGCAAAAGACTTTTGAGTTCGACTACGCTCAGCTCAACGGCACATCATTTACAGCATAACTCAAGGCTAGAAGGGTTATCTGTCATCAAAGACCTTCGAGTTCGACTACGCTCAGCTCTAAGGCACATCATTTGCAGCATAGCTTAAGTCAAAAAGGGCTATCTGCCAAAGACCCCTGGGTTCGATTACACTCAACTTCGAGGTCATATCAGTTACAACATAGCTCAAGGCAAGAAGGGCTATTTGTCAATAAAATTGTCGAGTTCGACTCTATTTAGCTCGATGATACCTCAATCACACTACTGTACGGCTGCAATCAAGGTTTTCAAGTCGAGAAGAAGACCTGGGTTAACCGTGCCTTAGTGACAATAAATCGTTTTTCCGGCAGTATAGCTTAAAACGAGAAAAAGCTATTTGTCAACGAAGACCTTCGGAGTTCGATTTTATTCAGCTCGAGGGCCTATCAGCCACAGGGTGGAGTCAAGAAACTACTTTTAAGTCGAATTTTCTAACCCAGATCTATAAACCGAGGAAAAGACCGAGGCATACTACAACGAGAAGCCATATCCCGATTCAAATCCCGAACTGCGGCTTCAATTCTATATCATTTCGAGATGGACTCGACTTCGCGACGGAGGAACCATCCGCAACCCAATTCGACAGGGAGTTATTTTTCAACTCCACATAACGAAAATTTGTGTCTTTTTATCTTTGTCCTATTTTTTCGTTCCACGAAAAAAGGACAAAGAGGGGCAGCTGTAGACACTAATTTTCGTCGACATATTTTTTCCTTTATATGTACCTACATACTTATATATATACATATTTTGAAACTACGTATATAATATATAGTTTTTAATAGTTTTTAAAACTATATAATATATAGTTTAAAAAAAAACATTTTAGAAAATATATATAATATATAATTTTTAAAATCATTTTTGAAAACATATATATTATAGTTTTGAAAACATTTTTTTTGAAAACATATATATTATATAGTTTTTGAAGATATTTTTGAAACCATATATATTATATAGTTTTTAAAACCATTTTGAAAACTTATATAATAAATAGTTTTAAAATCATTTTGAAATTTATATAATATATAGTTGAAATTTTTTTTGAAACATATAATATAGTTTTAAAACGTTTTTGAAAACTATAACATATAGTTTTAAAACATTTTTAAAATTATATAGTATATGGTTTTGAAAATATTTTTGAAATATATATAGTTTTAAAACATTTTTATATGTAGTATTTTATTTTTTATTTCTTGTTTATTATTATTTACTCGTTTATTTTTTTTTATTTTTTAGGTCTAGCATTAAGGTCCAATTAGTCCAGGATTAGGGCCTGAACCAACCCAGTAAAGGTTCAGGGTTCTATCATCAAGTCCAGCGCCGCATGAATCATAACCGTCAGATCAAGATAGGATCAATGGTCAGGATTGCAAAATAGCAAGGGTTTGTCTAACCCTTAAATGCGCAGCCAGATCCAGACCGTTGGATCTGACCCAATCCAACGGTCGAGATCAAATCCGGGAAGGTACCAGAAGCCTCAACGCCATCACACCGGTCACCGAGATTTTCGGCCGAGGAGATCGGGACTGACCCATCCCGAAATCCCCGGCCAATCAACCACGATGAGCACCGTGACAATCGGAACCAACAGGCCACCGGTGGGGTATAAATACTCCCACCAAGCCACTACCAAGGGGGGGAAGAAACGAAACCAAACATAGAGATCATTGACCAAAACAGAGCCAAACCACCATCACCGGGCATCAACCGTACCCGACTTCAACGTATAACAGATAACCCAAACCACACAAGTAAACCAAAACCATCGTTCGAGAACAGAGAACCCGAGAGATATCAACAGTACACAACCAACGAAGATACCAACAGTAAACAAAAGCCATCAATACAAGCAAGCAAAACCCTAAAAATATCATATCAACACAAACACAAAAGACCCAGCCACACATAAAATACCAAAGTACCAACCAAAGGCCTCGGAGAAGCTATCGGAAAACCAGAAGGCGTCGGTTTTGAGGTAAAAGACCCGAACTTTAGGCGTAGATCTACGCCGGTTGGGGTCCCTTTAGGGGAAACGGGCCTCGGATCGGGGTTTAGAGTGACAAGGCGAGTGTTTCGGGCTAAGTTTTTTTTTTCGGCCACCGCCGGCGGTGGCCGGCACGGTGGTCGACGCGACAGAAGGGTCATCGGGTAGGGGCCGGACACCCCCAAGCGAGAGAGCTTTCTCTCGTTTAAGAGAGGATAGTTTTAGAGAAATGGTGAGAATGAGGGAAAAATAGGCTGGTTTTGGTATTTATATACGAAGGACCAAAGTGCAAATACGAGATTGTCAAATCCTTTCCGCCGTCCCTGGTATTTTGAGTCGTATTTCATTTCAGTCACCACATTCAATTTGGCCGCTGGATTTTTAATTGTTTCGATTTGGTCCTCATTTATATTTTATATTTTTTGCAATCTAATCCCTGAATTCTTATTTTATTCATTATTATTATCATGCTTTTTAATTATTATTAGTATTTTTTCTTTTCTCATATTGTTTTTATTTTTACTTTTAAAATAATTTTTTTTATTTAATACTCCTTTATTATTTACTTATTTATTTAATTAATTTTAATTTTACTTCTTTGGTATATTATTATTTTCTTTTCCTTTGATTTATTTTTTTAGCACTTTTTTTTATATCTTTTCATTTTTATTTATTTATTCTTTCTATCTAACATTTTTTGTCCTTTTCAGTAAAATCTCAATTAATCAGAGGTAAGCAATTCGAGTCGGATTTCTAAATTTCAATTTAAATTTGTAATTTTCGCAATTAAAAAACAACTGATAAATTAATTGGTACCGAAAGGGCGGTTCAAGGTGCTAATCCTTCCTTGACCGTAATCGACTCCCGAACCCGACACATTTCTGGTATAACGCAGATCAGGTAAGATGGTGTCCGGCCCACCTAAATTTGTTTTAAAGTGGTCGGTGGCGACTCCAATTCATTTAATCCAAGTCGAAGCCCAATTCCGGGGCCCAACCGAAAGACGGTTGCGACAGATAGTAATCAATTTTTAACGAAAAAGAAAGAGTTTGAAACACATTAATAGTTGGGTGACCGTTTTATAATTTTTAATACTAAATAAACTCAACAAAAAATCATATAATTAAGAGGCTATTTTTTAATTTTTAATAGTTAATGAATTTAAATAAACAAAACCTTATGGTATTATTTCATTGAGTCTCAAGACTATTAAAAGTTATAAGATAGTTATTCGATCATTTATATGTTTTAAACTCGTATTTTTCTATTAAAGATTTGATTGTAGTATGAGTTTGACGTTAACCTATTAATTGAGATATAATAAAATTCGATATGCGAATCTCAAAAAATTATCATATCACAATCGATATGTTAACATCCTGCTCAAATCCTCATCAATTTTTTTTATAGGAAATGATGAATTTAGAACATATGAACAATTGAGTGACAATTTTATAACTTTTAATAGTCGACAAATTTAAGAAAGTAATAATTTATAATCAGATGATCATTTTATAACTTATAATAGTTGATAGACTTAACAAAGTAACACCTTATAGTTGTGAGACTAAATTTTAAATTTCTATATTTTGATTTGATTTTTTTTTTTAAAAAATTTAATATTTTTTGTGTTATATATATATATATATTTTAAAAAGTTTCTAAGTATTATAGTTTAAAATTTATAAAAATATTAAATTCGTATCTTCCAAAAAAATTAAGGATCAACTTAGAATTTAATATATTTATGAATGCATATTTCAGTGGTAAATTGTTATTATTCTTTGAGGTTTCGAGTTCGAACATTAGAAATGTTAGAAGTGTGAGCATTTAATGTCAAATGTCGAGATTTATCTTTGAACATATAATGTCTTATACTTATTACCAGATTAATCGAAAAAATAGTCTAAATTAATTAATCAAAATATTCTAAATTAACATTGGAGTGACTATGTTATAAATAATTAATAACGTAAGCCAGTACAATATAAATTGTGAAAGCTTAGTGGTAAAACGAAAAAAATATAAAACAAAGTGGTCACAGATATAGTTTGACCATTACGTTTTAAAAATATATATATGGTGTGATAATTTTAATTTTAATTAATATTGTATATAAGGTTTAACCTCTTTCCTTCTTTCAGTTCAATTTCGCTATTTTAACCATAACTCAGAAAACAACATCAAAAACCCTAATCTTAATCTTCACGATAACGCTCCGGCATTAAAAAAATTCTTCGATGGATTCACAATTCGAGACGGCCTCGCAGCCTGATCCAGCCACCGACGCTTACACCTTTCTCGAATTCAACACCCAAGGCGAATCCGAATTCGAGTACACGGACTTCGGCGCCTCGATTCGTTCATGGCCAACACCCTCCGACGCACACTCTGCCGAACGATCCGGATCCGACCACCACTCGGACACTGCTGCTTCCTCCCCCTCTAGCGCTTCAAAAGGCGCTGGCCGTGCGTCAACGAGCAATAACAACAACCATAGCAATAGTATTAGCAATAGTGCGGCGGCGGTGGATGCGTTGGCGACGGGGATAAGTGGATTGAATTTTGAGGAGACGGTTGGAGACGAGGATGGCGGGTATGACTACGGAAAAGGGGGTTTCGCCGAGCACGCTTGTCGGTATTGTGGGGTTTCGAACCCGGCTTGCGTGGTTCGCTGTAACGTTCCTTCGTGTAGGAAGTGGTTTTGTAATTCAAGAGGGAATACATCGGGCTCGCATATCGTTAATCATCTCGTAGGTTTTCTCATTTCATTCATTATTTCAACACCACTTATTAAGTCTTTATGAGCGTGAAATTGATGTAGATTCGCATGTTTGGGGTCTAGGTTGAATTACCGAAGGCATATGTTAGAGGAAAGTGCATTAAGTAGGAACGGTTCTTTTATTTTAGGGTGTTGACTTTGGATTTTGTGGAGCTTAAAAAATATGCATGTATATTGAGAAAGGAGATGGTTCATACGCCATAGAATTGTTTATGATGCTTTCAAATGGTTACATTTCCTACTAGGTTTATAGATACAGTTTTGAAAGTTTTAACTAGGTAATTCTGTTTAAACTTTTGCCTCAGTTATGAAATGCATTGTTTTGTGTCTTCCTCAGTTTTGAAAGTTTTAAGCTTCTTGATCAACTGTATTGTGAACAACCACATGAATTACAGCATTCTTCTGTTTCTTCCTCTTATTGGCTATTCTGAAATCAAAATAAGAGAGTTTTGTTGGATTCAGAATGAAAGCCATTTTTGCACCTCGTTTCCTTTGAGAATGTTAGGAAATTATTACATCCTATATTACACTCCTGAGGATGATGTTTTACAGAAACTGTTCTTTTGATTTTTTACCTTAAACAAAGGATCTTTCTTATAAGACAATTACAAGTCAGACGTTACTTTAAATCTCTTCACACATAACTTTATGTTCAATTATGACAAGTGCATAATTCTGTGCTCTGAGTTGACTGTTTTTTAAAGAAAGGAGGGTTTAAATTTCTTTCACTCAGTGAGAGGAGGTATTAAGGGTCGGTTGATTATAGAATCAGATTGTAAAATGGTAGTGGATTGGATTAAGGATGGATATTGTTGTCCTGTTGTCTATGCCTCCATTGTTAGGGAGGTAGCTGTTAAACTCAAAGAAGTCGAGGGAGTTATTAGATGGGTGACTAGGACAGCCAATATTGAGGCTGATGGGTTGGCTAAGTCTGGTATTGGTTAATTTTTCTTTGTTGTTGGGATATCTTATTTTGGGGTTTTAGGTTGTTTGTAAGGGTTTTATCTTATTATTGTATCTTATGTATCTTTATTAATAAAGTTTAAGGCACTCTTTTCCTCCTTCCTCCGATTTAGGAATTCAATATGAGTTCCTTAAATCATGAAGGGGTTTTTTAATGAGGCCTCAATTCCTATCAAAAAAAAAGAAGAAGGTAATCAGAAGTCAGACCTTAGATCTAAGTATCACTAGATGTTCTTTTGTTCATGTTGGAACTGTAACATTGATTACCATGTTCCTTGGCTATATGTATGTCTGTTAACAGATTTGCTTTTACTATATATGTGTGCGTGTGTTATTTAATGGGATTAATGAATTGAGTATTAACAAGTGTGCTGGATAACCCAGTGGTGGTGGTGATCACTGGGGGTTATTGATTAATGAGTTTGTTTTCTGTTCTTTTTTAGGTACGATCTAAACACAAGGAAGTCTGCCTTCATAAGGATAGTCCTTTGGGAGAAACTATTCTTGAATGCTACAACTGTGGATGCAGAAATGTTTTCCTTCTTGGTTTTATATCTGCTAAGACAGAGAGTGTTGTTGTTCTTCTTTGTAGAGAACCTTGTTTGAATGTCAATGCGTTGAAGGACATGAATTGGGATTTGAGTCAGTGGTGTCCCCTTATTGATGATAGGTGCTTTTTGCAATGGTTGGTTAAGGTTGGTTTTTCCTGATTCATGTGAAAGTGACCTATTGGTTTGAGAGCATACTAATGCATTTCATTTCCACAGATCCCATCTGAACAGGAACAGTTAAGGGCACGACAAATTAGTGCTCAACAAATAAACAAGGTAGAAGAGCTTTGGAAGACAAATCCCGATGCCTCCCTTGAAGATCTTGAGAAACCTGGTGTAGATGATGAACCTCAGCCTGTGGCATTGAAGTATGAAGATGCTTATCAGGTTCTTACACTAGCAACAATTACACTATTTCGCCATTAATTAATTTTTTTTAAAGACAGGAATTATATCACATATAATCTGGATTATAAATCATGTTGATGGTTTCCTCTGCAGTATCAAAATGTTTTTGCGCCACTTATTAAGCTTGAAGCTGACTATGATAAAGTACGTATCATCATGTGCACAATCATTATATCCACCCAGTTGCCGTCAATTTAACTTTTTATGGATATTAAATTATTTTGAAAATGCAATCTTGTCTAATTTTTTTTCTGGCAGATGATGAAAGAATCTCAAAGCAAAGACAATGTCACAGTTCGTTGGGATATTGGATTGAACAAGAAACGAATTGCATATTTTGTCTTTCCAAAGGTGCTTTACTGTGGAGTTTCTTTTATTTGTTTTCTATGAATTTATTCCAATACATAATTGTGTTCTTGGCTTATGCACCCCCTTCCCCTGTATGACAAGGCCTCTTTTTATTTTTTAAGTTAATAGAAAAAGTTGTGGCATTGTAGGAAGACAATGAGCTGCGTCTAGTACCTGGTGATGAGTTGCGGCTGCGTTATTCAGGAGATGCTGCGCACCCGGCATGGCAGTCTGTTGGGCATGTGGTATGTGTTCTTTATGAGCTCGCCATTCGATTCTGCTTCGGATGTGTGCTTGTACATAAGTTATAATGATTCTATTGTATTGTTTATGAAAACCGGATTTGTTGTATTCATGAGTAAGGTTTATGCATTTGGTGCACCTCTGAGGAACACACCTTTGAGTTATCTTTCTCTTGTTTCAGATCAAGCTAACTGCACAAGAGGAGGTTGCGCTTGAGCTCCGTGCTAGTCAGGTGGTTATGATATTTCTTGGTTTTTTGGTTGATGGCTTTGGGAAGTACCTAAAAGTTGGTGCTTGTTGTTTTGTAGGGTGTTCCTATTGATGTGAACCATGGGTTCAGTGTTGATTTTGTCTGGAAGAGTACAAGTTTTGACCGGATGCAGGGGGCAATGAAAACGTTTGCAGTTGATGAAACAAGTGTTAGTGGGTATGTTTGCTTTATTTGTTTTCTTTGCATTTGCTTCTTGTTATTCTAGATTATTATGTCAGATATTGTCATATATTTACTGGTTGACTTGACTTGCAATATACTAGTCACTAGATGCTTTTGAAGGTCTATGTTTACTAAAACCTTCTTGGTATAGATTCTTATGAATATTATAAAATAGTGTATGTAGGGCATGGGTTGAAACACAGTTCTGTCTGACATTTAAGTTTTTATTCTAAAAAAATTACATTGTTAAGTCACATGCATCCATATCTTGTACTTCATCTATTCAGGGACATGATGGCCATTTTCATTTCAGTGAGCTGTCTCGCATTCAAAAATTTGTTATTGATTTCAAAGGTCATGCACCTGTAGAACTTGAATTATTAGTCCCTTCCCAAGTAAATTAATTGGTTAATTTCTTGCAGATATATTTACCATCACCTTCTTGGCCATGAGGTTGAGGTTCAGATGGTTCGTAATACACTGCCTCGCCGTTTTGGTGCACCTGGTCTGCCAGAATTGAATGCATCTCAAGTATGTCCCCCATTTTTCCATTTTCGTTATGAGTATTTGCTAAACAACACTTTTCTATATCAAGTTATGTTGACCTTCCTTTGTTGGAAAGGTTTTTGCAGTGAAGAGTGTTCTTCAGAAGCCTATAAGCTTGATTCAAGGCCCCCCTGGCACAGGAAAAACTGTGACTTCTGCTGCCATTGTCTATCACATGGCCAAACAGGGTCAGGGACAGGTAAGAACTTTAGTGATATTCTTATATAGTTCATATTTTGTTCTGTCTTTATTCTGTTATTCCATTCTATCAGGTTCTGGTCTGCGCTCCAAGTAATGTGGCTGTTGATCAGCTAGCTGAAAAGATAAGCACGACCGGGTTAAAGGTAGTGAAGTTAAAATTTTCCAGTCTGCTTGTAATATGCTAGTTGTTTATTTCTTCATTAGACATTATATTCGGGGGGAAATATGTTTCTAGAAGGTTTAACTAATAGGTTGCTTTAGTCACATTATTCTGGGTAATGATGGTTAAATATATCAAATGCCTAACTTGTATTTATCTGTAAATTGATACTTAGCAAGATATGGTTTTTGTCCAAAGGTTGTAAGGCTTTGTGCAAAATCTAGAGAGGCTGTCAGTTCTCCTGTTGAACATTTGACCCTGCATTACCAGGTGTGTGGTGTCTAATTTTTCATTTGTTGCTCTTATACACTTTTGGTTAATAGCATTATTCATATTTGCAATTGTTGCATGCAGGTTCGGCATCTTGATACATCTGAGAAGAGCGAACTTCACAAGTTGCAACAATTGAAAGATGAACAAAGGTTGGGATACTTGTCCTGTTGTCATTGATTTTTTTTATAGGAATATAAGGCCTCATTAAAAACCTCCCTCATAGTTGCCTCTTTTTTTTTTTTGATAGAAAGAGGCCTCATTAAAATCCTCCTTCAATCCCTCCATGTTATGAGAGTAACATGAAGGAACAACGAAGGAGGAAAAGAGAGCCAAGAAAACTTTTATTCACAAGAACCAGATTACAAGATTGAACAAACTCCTACACTTCCAACAGAAGAACATAAAACTTAACACAAAACATCCAACAAACAGGGAGGTACAATTCCTGTTAAACAACACAACAATAACCAAAAATCACCCTATCCCATCTTTAGCAAGTTTGTCAGCTTCCCAGTTTGCCGCCCTTGAAATATGCCTAAATATAATATCCTTTCCAATCAAAAGCGAAACTATATCCTTCACCAAGGATAGATGCAAAGGAGGGCTTAAACCCGGATTCTGGATCCACTTCAGAGCGTTAGATGAGTCTGATTCCAAGATAACTCTCTGATTTGCGACAAAATCCAACTCCTCCATAAGACAAATCCCTCTTTTGATAGCCAACAGCTCTGCCAAGATAGGAGGACCACCCCCTACTGCTTCAGAAAACCACTGAAGTAATAGACCTCTGCTGTCTCGAAACAGAGTGCCTAAATATATATTAATAACCCATAATTACATAAGAATCCAAACATTACATAAAATTACCTAACATAGAACCATAACCAAAATAATACACCATAACCACTATTCATAACAACAACCTCTTCACTCACTAACCAATTCCTGACTTAGCTAGACAGTCAGCTTCCACATTAGTTCATCTGCTGATATGCTTAATGATAACATTAGGCTGCACAACTGTCTTCTGAATTTCTTTAATCAAATCAACAAGGTGAACCGGGCAAAGATCCGGGCTGTTGATCCACTTCACAGCAAGAAACGAGTCACTTTCCAAAATCAGAATTCCTTTGTCCCTCCAAACTGACTCAAAAAACACTTCTAACCCCACTTTGATAGCAAAAATCTCAGCAAGAATAGGAGAACAAGGAACTCACAGCTTTTCTCTTTTTCCTTTTTCCCCCTGATGAAAATATTCATAGTCAGCTAGGGGCATAACCTGCTCATACCGAGATCAAAAGGAACTCTTCAATTAAATTTGAAAGTAACAATTAATTTGTATGCCTTTTCTGAAATTGGAAACTTGAAAATGCTACAATTGCATGATATTTTAATCCCAAATTTACAGGTGAATTGTCAAGCAGTGATGAGAAGAAGTACAAAGCATTGAAGCGAGCAA
The DNA here is from genome assembly GCF_006381635.1 of Hibiscus syriacus. NCBI lineage: Eukaryota > Viridiplantae > Streptophyta > Magnoliopsida > Malvales > Malvaceae > Hibiscus > Hibiscus syriacus. The sequence goes on along the minus strand of NW_024062069.1, from coordinate 23,498 downwards.
CAGAGAGGGAAATATCCCAAAGTGCTGATGTCATCTGTTGCACCTGTGTTGGGGCTGGAGATCCTAGACTCGCTAATTTTAGGTTCCGCCAGGTGAAAATATCAGAAATATGTAATATTTGATTACCTTTAATAAAATAAAAGCACTGACAGTCTTCTGCCTTCATTTAGGTACTTATTGATGAGTCTACTCAGGCGACAGAACCTGAATGTCTCATTCCTTTAGTTCTTGGAGTGAAGCAGGTAGTTAATGATCAAACATAATGAGTTAAATCCTTTTGCTCTCTTTGAATGCTTCTCTTTTGGTTTTCTAACCTGTATATATTTTTATTATAGGTTGTCCTTGTTGGTGATCATTGCCAACTTGGTCCTGTTATAATGTGCAAGAAAGCAGCTCGTGCTGGGCTAGCCCAGTCTCTGTTTGAGCGTCTAGTTTTACTTGGTGTGAAACCAATTAGGTTGCAGGTGATGTCCTTGTATGTTTGTTGGTTTTCTCTTCGTTTCAATGTGATTGCAAATAGAAAACATGTTTGTTTCTGATGGTAAATTTCCTGTTCTACTTTAGGTCCAATACCGTATGCACCCATGTTTGTCTGAGTTCCCTTCTAACAGTTTCTATGAAGGCACATTACAAAATGGAGTGTCAATAAATGAAAGGCAATCATCCGGCATTGATTTCCCATGGCCTGTACCTAATCGTCCCATGTTTTTTTATGTACAGGTAGAAACATTTTAAACATTGTAATAATCAAAAGACAATTATTGATTGTCTCCCATTCATATTCTTATTTATGCATGAACCTGCGCTGCTGGGGCAGACTGAGAAGGGGAAGAACATCATATATTATAAAATTTGTTAATAATCGAGTTATGTTTTTTAATTAAATAGTTTTGTTTTAGATGGGACAAGAGGAGATTAGTGCTAGTGGCACATCATATCTCAATCGAACTGAAGCTGCAAATGTTGAAAAGATAGTTACCACATTCTTGAGGAGTGGTGTTGTTCCCAGTCAGGTGATTTTATGGAACCTCCCCCCCCCCTTCTTTTTTTTTTCTTTTAAGATTGATGTCAAGCTGTATCCTAACTTTTAGTTTAACAAAAATTTTGATACATTACAGATAGGGGTCATAACACCTTATGAGGGACAAAGGGCATATATTGTGAACTATATGTCAAGAAATGGTTCTTTGAGACAGCAGCTTTACAAGGAAATTGAGGTACTGTGTGTATTTGGACTTGAGGAATAAATGCTGTTTTGATATTTACTCATAATAATTTTTTATTTTAACTTATGGGGTTTATATAAGGTTGCAAGTGTTGACTCATTCCAAGGACGGGAAAAAGATTATATCATTGTGTCGTGTGTGAGAAGTAATGAACATCAGGTTGGTTAACATATAGATACAAGATGTGAAATTAAACTTGCACCATGTGCTTGATTGATTTTTCAATCTGACTCAATATTATCAGTCCATCTTACATAGATCTAATTTTTTAATTTCTTGACTATCAATAAGTTGTTCATTTGTGTGACAGATCAATCTTTAGTCATAGTCTTTGTTGTAGGCTTAATGCTTATATTTTTAACCTTCTCTCTCTTAGTGTTTTAAACATGAGAAGAACTAACTGTTTTTATCTGTTTATCTGCCTTTTAGGGTATTGGATTTTTAAATGATCCTCGCAGGCTTAATGTTGCCCTAACACGTGCTCGATATGGTATCGTGATTCTTGGTAACCCTAAAGTTCTCAGCAAACAACCTCTTTGGAATGGTTTATTGACACATTACAAGGTAGCTTCCTAATTTTCTTCGAACCAGGCTGTTGCTAAAATATGTTAATATTAAAGGCAGCTTGATGCTAATTGTGCTGGAGAGAGTATTGCTAAACCGATCTTTTCTGCTAAACTTTGCAGGAACACGAGTGTTTGGTTGAAGGACCGCTCAATAACTTGAAGCAGAGTATGGTTCAGTTCCAAAAGCCCAAAAAGGTTTGTTTATGGAATATAAAGATGGTGCCTGTTATCTGTTCAAAGCTTTAGCTTTTGCGCCTTGCCTCCCAATTGATATTTAGATTTTCAAGGTTATCAAGGATAATGTGAATGTCTATTACTGTTTGGTTTCGTATAGATCTACAATGACCGGAGACTGTTCTTTGGTGGTGGACCTGGGATTGTACCTAATGATAATTTTGGGGCTGCTACTTCATCTAGTGAAAATGTTGATAGAAGAAGCAGTCGTGTTCGGGGTAAGCTATTGAGCATCTTGAGTTATTAAGTTATACACCATTTTTATCATCACTGAAGAGACATGCAAGGGACATTTCTTTTACTGACATGCAGAACAACAATAGAATATGCCTTTGCCACCGAGTTTTTAATGTTGAGGAGTCTTTGCCACATATAACATAATGTGAGCCTTCTCATGTTGCTAACTGCAGGTAGTTTCATGCCTCCTGGTCCCTCCAATGGTACACACAAGCCTGGAGTGCACCCTACTGGGTTCCCAATGCCTCGGGTTCCTCTTCCACCATTTCCAGGTTCTCCTTCTCAGCCTTATGCTATTCCATCTCGTGGAACTGTACATGGACCGGTGGGAGCTGTTCCTCAAGTCCCTCAACCAGGAAGTCGAGGCTTTGGAGCTGGTCGTTGTAATGCTAGTGGTCCTATTGGCCATCACCTCCCACACCAGCAAGGTACACAGCAAAATGTTGGAACTATTGGGTCTCCTTTCAACTTTCCTCCTCTGGAGAACCCAAACAGCCAGCCATCTGTAGGTGGTCCATTGTCTCAACCTGGATTTGTTAACAATGTCAGTACTTTATCCTTTCCCTTCTGTTTTGGTTTTTTTTTGTACTTTTAATCATTTCTTTGAAATAATGGAATTCTGAGCATGGTTGTCATCTGAAATAGATGCCTGTCCAACGGCCAAGCCAAACAATTCGTGATGGATTTTCAATGGGAGGAATGTCCCAGGTGTTATATCTTTTGTATGAGTCCTCATTTTCTCCCATAATTGCAATATATTTCTTGATAACTTATAATTGGTTTGATTGATCATCCCACAGGACATCTTGGGTGAGGACTTCAAAAGCCAAGGCTCGCATGTTCCTTATAACATTACTGATTTTTCAACGCAGGTAGAGGTTATTACTTCTATTTTGTTTGTATTGATATTATCTTTTCAATCTTTTACGACATACATCAGTTATTGGTATTTGCTTGGTACTGTACCGGAGATTGCTTTAGTAGTTTATTGCCTACATGAAAAGCCTCAATGCTATGGTCCAAAATTAGTAGGAGAAAGAAAAGGTAGAGCCACTTACTATTGAGGCAGTGTAGCAAGATGTTTCCTTAGGTTCTACTTTATAGCATTAAAGTGGTGTTGAAAATTTTAAATTCACCATATGCCCATCTCTTTTATGTAAGCGTGTTTATGTATGCTATTAGGTTCTCCATCTTAAGAGCTAGCTTTGAGGTTAGGTTCGAGTTTCTTTGCATCTGAGCTAGGTTTTTGCACGCTCCTTTGGCTTGCTTGGTCTATTTGTGATTCTTAAGGGTGTCTCAATAGGAGGTATCATTGTCAAAAGTCTCAAATTGCTTCCTGATTTTATCTTTGTGGTTTGTGTATCCTACTGGATTATCTGCCTTAAAAGTTAGCTTTTGAGGTCCATGAATTTCTTTAACCAAAGATATTTAGATTATTCTGCTGTCCATTAGTTTTCTCTTGTCTTTGTATTTTTCTATATATAGAAAGAAAGCTACTTTTGGTGTCAGACATTTGGTTTCAGTATGTGGGTTGCTTGATAATGTATTTTCTTGAAGATATTTACTATAAGTTTCCCTTTTGCTTCTCTCTTCATTTTGTAATTTTCTGTATTTAGATAAAAATGTTCCTTCGGTGCTTGACTTCTTGCTTGCTGATGTATGTTGCTTGATTTTGTTGGCATGCTGGCTACTCAGAGTGGATATGCTGTTGATTATTCTACACAAGGAGCACAGAGTGGGTTCTTCCTAAACCATAATTCTCAAGCTGGATACTCTCGTTTCGGTGCTGGAAATGATTTCATGTCTCAGGTTCAAGTGCTGCATTGTGATTAGTTGATTCAACTCCCCCCCCCACAGAGTTTTTCTGAAGAAAAATTTTGTTTTTACAGGAATACATGAATCATGGATCGCAAGGCCTGTTTACTCAGGCTGGCTTTAATGACCCTTCGCAAGATGATGCATCACAGAGCCACTTTGGGGTGGCTAATCCCAACCAGCTTCAGTCCCAGGTTGGCAATATTTGAAATCCTTGTCTGTTAATGCTTGTAGCCATTAGGGCAGTAGTCATAGCCTGTTAATCTGCCTAAAATCTTGTGCATTATGACATGGTTGACCATGGTGTTTTGGTCCACATTGATTTCATGACATAGTCAAGTTCTATTTTGTTTTATAAATTGGAGTACATGGCTATCTTTTTGCAGGGTCTGATGAATTCTCTGTACTCCCAGCCCTTTGCACACTTCAACACACAGCCATTAAACTTGCTGCCTCCGCAACAGCAGCAGCCTCAGCAGGGCCAGGGCTCCCAAAACCAACACCTTCATTATAATGGTTAAGAATAAAGATGCAGTTGGCTTCAATGGGTTATAGTCTTTACAATCAGCAGTTTGGTTTGTGCTGACCTTGTGTGCCCAAATATATCCTCTCCTCTCAAGTGCAAAATGTTTGCCAGTTTGAGGTCAGTTTAATTCATGATCATAGCCTGTAATATGATGTCCAGTTGATGGGAATAAATAGAGAATGTAGTGAGGATTATTATATGGGTACATGACGGGACAATTGTTCCGACACAGGCGGTGCATCCAATGCTGAGAAAGAAAAGGATAACCCAAATACCTACTTGGAAGTGTTGCATTGTTTTACATGATAAGGTTTTGTTGAAAGGGTTTGACGATGATAAGTTAAATGAGGGTTTGTTTTGGGTTGGGATTAAGGGTGGGATGACAAACCCATTGGATTATAAGAAGATACAGAGAAAGGTAGGAGTTACAGGTGAAAACAGCATGCATGCTGTCTGGGGAAAATCGCCTGATCCTTTCAGCTCTACCGGACATGTAAACATAAATTACTCTTTCACTATTGTTGGCAGACGATGGCCTTGTTAGTTGTTTCCAAGTGCTTATATAAAATATGAGAAATTGGGTTTGGTTGGTAATGTCTTACAATGTTTTTTCAATGTTATGATTTGATTTGAGCATTCAATGTTTCCATTGCACAATAGATGAAGCACTATTTAAAGGGGTTAAGTGTTGTTTTTTCCTCTTAATGGAATCTTTCAGCGCTGAATGCTGAACCGTTTAGCATTCAGTTTGTTTGTTTTGCACTTTTGAATGATTCAGTGCTGAATGATTCAGTATAGAAGTACATTCTGAATTATTCAGAGCCATTATCAAACATGTCACATTCAGAATTAATTTGTAACACCATCAACCCGTACTCGACCCGGATCCGAGTCTAAGATGTTACATTGACTTTTCAAATTTTGACTCTGACAAAATTTAAGAAAATTTAAAACTTTCATTAAAGTAAAAATGGTTTATTTACATAAATTGACCACAAAAACCAAAATCGATCATCAATTAGTACATGCCAATTATATTCAAAATAACCAAAACCATTTAAATCATCTATTTTCTGATCTGAAATTTTGTAAGGAAGATGTTGATCTGTCTTACTCTTCTACGCTTCTCTTCTCGCTTCTGTAACCTACGTGTGAAACAATCACACGCTAAGTCTATGACTTATTGAGGTATAAAAACTTATAATGCACTTTATAACATATAACAATACATGCATGTTCTGTTCTATCATGCTATACCCAATTACATGATTTCCTCATATCATGTAAAATCATATCATATTAATTAACAATAAATACATACATACACATAAATCATCATTAGCAGTTTATCATGTAATTACATATTTTTATGCTTAACATTTTTCAATCAAACACTATACACACACAACATCATATCATTTCTATAACATTTATCATATCACTAACATATATTTGTTTATATCTCTTGATTAACCCATGCACATATGTGAGAACTATAGATATGTGAGTCTATGGAGGTTGTGCACTAATGCTGTCACCGCAGCTCATATAAATGCACCGAAGTGCCACGTAGAATTGCACCGTAGTGCCGCGTAGAATTGCACCGTAGTGCCGCGTAGAATTGCACCGAAGTGCCATATAAGATTGTCCCTAAGGACCATATAGAAAATTCCTTAAGAATCATATACATATGCCAAGGATCAAGTATGTGTCTCAAAAGACCTCACACATGTTCTAAAGAATACATATATATTCCGAAGGACCGCGTAGACCCTCGACTCTTGGCATGCCAACTATACCCCTAGCTCTCATGACACACAACATGGGCATTGTCATTTATATCATTTCATATTCACACATGCATATTAATTATCTTTTATCACATGTCTGATCTCTTATAATCATGTAATCACATAGCTCATGTCATTTCTTGTAAAATCACATATATCATGTAATACATATAACTTATACACTTTCTCATATGTTCACATAGGTCACATCACATGAATCATATCTTTTCATATAATTTATATTTTATTCTCGTATATTCCCATACATGTAATATATATCAGTCATGGTTACACAACTCATTTCTATATAACTTGCATGTACCTATATTCTTTTTCATATACTCACATAGTCATATAGTATAATATTTCATATAACCTCATGAATCACATCACATAGATACATACTTGTCGTAACCGATTTCCGGCGATACGACGAGTCTCGACTCGTTTCGTGAAAACCCGATTTTGTAAAAGAAATGTTTCGGAGTCGCCATCGACCTTTTGGGTTAGGTAGGCCGAATACCCAAAAATCTTCTTTTAAAAGAGTTTTTTAAGAAAAACATCATTTTTCTTTTAAAAGATGCATCGATCCACGTATAACCAGAAATTCATTTTTAGTAATAAAAAAGAGTTCGGGGGTCGATTACGTGTGGGGAAGGATTAGCACCCCCACAACGCCCAAAATTGGTACCCATCGATTATATATTGTCTCTAAATAGTAGAAATCTAAGAATTTGAATATATATTTAGATCACGATTCCATTATTCCTAATTCAACCATACAAATATTATAGAACAAAAATTCTAAGGAAAAATATAAAATATTCTCCTATTTCCAATTGAAGAGAAAATACTCCCTAAAATACTTTAGGACGAATATTTCTCTTCCCAACTGAAATAAAAAGAATATAATAATTTTTCCTAAGGATTCCATATATAAAAAAAATTATTCTACCAAAGAAAGAAATTAAATTTATTAATCCGAATATTATTAGAAAAGATAAGGGATATTCAATAATTTAAAAACACCGAGACTTAATCTCTAATAAAATTAGCAAATTGTCTCGATAAGTTTAAAATAATGAATATTTCCTTTTCTCTTCAAAATTAATTAATTTTAAATGCAATCAATTTTTTAGGTTTTTCTAGTGGGATATTTATTTATTTTAAAATATCGGAAAAAGACATCTAGTTGTTTTAAGACTGTCCCTTCTTAATATTTTAATATACATAAATATAACCCTTAATCCAATTATGTAATTGGTTAAGTTATACTAATGAGGCTTTTAAACAAAATAAAATATGATACATTGAAGCACTTAAAGAAAAAAATATAAATACACATGGATTAAAAGAACAATTCTAAATTTATTTTTAACTTTACATTACTTTAAAAATATAAATATTTTCTAAATATTATACTAAACATAGAACCAAACATTTATTCTAAAAAAAAAATATAACATTTATACCATGCTCTACATACAATCTTATATACATAAAATAATGTATAATAATACAAGTGAAATAAATACCTAGAACATAAAAATACTTTAATGGTATAAAGAAATAATATACACTTGGATTCATTCATAATATAGTGAAAATAATTATAAAGTAACTTTGATATCCTAAACATTAATAAAACAAATATTATAACATTAAACAAGAAAATAACACATAGAAGCACCAAAATCATAATAAAACCATAAACATAGGACTAAAATATAAAAACATCAACATCAGTAGCCAATCTCGAACAAAAAATAATACATCCAACAGAGGACTAAATTACAATAATATAAAATCATGCATCTAATTCGTAAATCTTAGAAAATAAAAGGAAATGATGACTAAATCACAAAACATGCTAAAATGTAAGGGACCTACGGCTTGATTTACCCTAAAAAGTTACTAAATCACGAATCACATTAAACATAAAGGACCAGTAAGGTAGTTTAACCTAAAACTAGTGGCCAAATAAAACATGCTAAAGGTCCAGGGACCTTTAGCGTGGTTTACCCAAAAATACTAAGATATCAACTTCCTCCCTTTTACCAGAACTCATTTTTGCGTGGATTTCTAAACCCAAACTTTCAGTTCCCTTTCCTCTTCTCCCTCAACTCACGGTGGCTACCTATGCTCCAACCACCTCCATCGGTGGTCGGGCTCTAACCCGAACGAAACTAAATCGGAATCCCAGCCCTCACCCATCTATATTCCGTCGAGAAGATCAACAAGGAAGGTAAGCACTCTTCTCTCTTTTTCTCTTTAATATCTTTTTATGGAAACTACATACATGCATAAAAAAAATAAAAGGAATGAAGAAGAAATGAACCTTTTCTTCCAGGAAGAACTTTCTCTGTTTTTTTTTGTTTGATTTCTCCAAAAATATCCTCTGTGTTACATTTCAATCGGGTTTTTATAACCCATGGAAAAAATGCATAAGCTTTAAATAAAATCCTAGATCTACTGTGGTGCTACTGTGTTGATGATGGAGCGTTTTTAATGCTCCAGATATTCCGGGGTTTTGTCGAGCAAGTTTGGACCGACGGTGACGGCTGAATCATGACATATCTATGGTTAGGATTAGGTTAGGGTTTTGTTGGGGTATGAAAAATGGTGGTTACAGCTGCCCCTCTTTGCTCATTGATGTGAAAAGAGAATGAAGCAAAGATATAAAAGCACCATTTTTCATATTGGTCTCATCTTGTCACATTGCAACCTCTTCACTGCCAATGTTAATTCTTCTCTTCCCATGATAGTTGCACTAATAGTGATGTCGATCCAACTCCTTATGCGATGGATTTAGCTGGCAATGTTTGATCCACCTCATTCTGTAATGAACAAAATGTTGGTGCTGTTCCAGCTCCATATGCGATGAAAACAAGTTAAGGTTAAACAAGTTCTTCTCCTTATGAACTTCTTCTCACTTATCGGATGAGTTATTCTTACAAACTCTCCATTGAAAATGTTAATCCCTTAAGCGAGGTATTACTGATTCGAAGTGTTGTGAATCGAGCAATAGGTCGAACAAGCTCCTCTCATTATAAACGTCTTCGCTGGGGATGTCAATCCACTTCCTTATATGATGAAATCACCAAAGTTGAACAAGTTCTTCTCATTATGAACTTCTTCTCCCTCATCAGATGAGTTCTTCTCATTATGAACTCTCCACTGGCAATGCTGATCCCTCGAGTGAGGTGTTTCTGATTCAACTCCATATGCGATGAATTGAGCTAAGGTTGAACAAGTTCTTCTCATTATGAACTTCTTCTTCTTTTATCGGATGAGTTCTTATCATTATGAACTCTTCTGGAAATGTCGATTCACCTCCTTCTGGGGTGAATTTGAAAGGAACAGGCTCTTCTCATTACGAACCTTCTCTTTTAAGACGAGTTTTTCTCATTATGAACTCTTCTGGAAATGTTGGTTCACCTCCTTCTGCGGTGGATTTGAAAGGAACATACTCTTCTCATTATGAACCTTCTCCTTTAAGACGAGTTCTTCTCATTATGAACTCTTCTGGAAATATTGGTTCACCTCCTTCTGCGGTGGATTTGAAAGGAACATGCTCTTCTCATTACGAACCTTCTCCTTTAGGACGAGTTCTTCTCATTATGAACTCTTCTGGAAATGTTAGTTCACCTCATTCTGCGGTGGATTTGAAAGGAACAGGCTCTTCTCATTACGAACCTTCTCCTTTAGGACGAGTTCTTCTCATTATGAACTCTTCTGGAAATATTGGGTCACCTCCTTTTGTGGTGGATTTGAAAGGAACATGCTCTTCTCATTACGAACCTTCTCCTTTAGGACGAGTTCTTCTCATTATGAACTCTTCTGGAAATGTTGGTTCACCTCCTTCTGCGGTGGATTTGAAAGGAACATGCTCTTCTCATTACGAACCTTCTCCTTTAGGACGAGTTCTTCTCATTATGAACTCTTCTGGAAATATTGGGCCACCTCCTTCTGTGGTGGATTTGATTGTTGTTGAATATCCCTGCATTTCTGTCAAAGCATTTCAATGAACATGAATGGGTGAGTATGCTCCTATTTATAGATGCCTACTGATGTATGCATGATGTCGTTTTAATATGGTGAGCTCTGTTGTCATGCAAATCTTCAATTCAAATGCATCATTTGATTTTTTATTTTTATTTCACTTGGGCTACTTTATATAAGTTCTCATTTCTCTCGTTCCCATATAAATATTTTTCTGCTTCCATTTGAACTGCTCATCTCTGTCAGGTAGATAATTTCTTGACAAAATCCAGTCGTAGCACATACCAAAATATCATTGTTTTCAATGTACTCTTCGAGATTTCAATTCACATGCATTTCTTTGGCCATGTTTTACCCTACACTCTTCGACTATATACACGAGTATTAGGGTCCTGACTTACTTTAGACTCTCTGTACTGGAAATATTAGTTCAAAGTAATACCAAGAAATCTTTTATTTTCTTTTTAATGTTATGTCAATCTACTTACAAGATGTTTATGTGCATGTACAGAACGAATAGAATTGGGCTTGAAATAACAAACTTCGAATTTACTGACAAGGAATTGATTTTACAAAGTGATGGCAATCATATAAATAGTGGAAATTTAGAACTACAAGTCAAATGTCCCTATAAGTCACTAGCACGAGTATTCCTGAACCAATCCACTTGATATAACTCAGAGCATTGAATTGAGCTTCTATCTGGAGGACTTCAAGGGTTGCCAGAATGTCTGTAGACGTGAAGTTTCTCTCAAAATATCAGACTGTCGAGAGGGTTTATCTGCCTGATGCCTAATCTCAAAATGCCTTTGAGCCGCCTTTTCAGGTTTTCAACTCAAAGCCTTCCTTTGGTTTCAAGATGTCCTTTGTGGATTTTCATCTCGAACCCTCATTTTTCTTTTTTCTTTTCATTTTTTCATTTTTTTCTTTTTTTTTTCATTTTTTTTTTCATTTTCTTTTTCACTTTTTCATTTTTTCATTCATTCATTTTTTTTTCAAGCATAGTACTTCTTGACAGAATCTGAGTTTACCGGATTTCTCAGTTTTTTTCCATCCATCTCTGCCAAAATCAACGCTCCCCCAGAAAAGGCCTTATTGACAACATATGGACCTTCCCAATTAGGCATCCATTTCCCTCGGAAATCTTTATGAATTGGTAGGATCTTTTTTAACACCAGATCAGCCTCTCGAAATTCTCTTGGATGAATCTTCTTATCATGAGCTCTCATCATCCGTTTCTGATACATCTGACCGTGGCAAATAGCTTTTAATCTCTTTTCTTCAATGAGATTCAACTGGTCAAACCGAGCCTGAACCCATTCAGCTTCATCCAACTTCACCTCTTTCAAAATTCGAAGTGATGGGATTTCCACTTCCACTGGCAAGACTGCCTCCATCCCATAGACTAAAGAGAAAGGTGTTGTCCCTATCGAAGTTCGCACTGTAGTTCGATATGCATACAAAGCAAAGGGTAATTTGTCGTGCCAATCTATATAAGTATCAGTGGTCTTTGTAATGATCCTCTTAATATTTTTATTTGCTGCTTCCACTGCTCCATTCATCTTTGGACGGTAAGTCACTGAATTAGAATGTTTTATCTTGAACTGAGCACAAAGTTCTACCATCATTGTGTTATTCAGATTGGTGGTGTTATCTGTGATGATTCTTTCTGGCAGCCCATACCGACAAATTATTTATTTCTTTATGAATTTGAAAACTGTAGACCTCGTGATATTGGCATATGAGGTGGCCTCAACCCACTTAGTGAAGTAATCAATTGCCACAAGTATGAAGCGATGTCCATTCGAAGCCTTTGGTGTAATTGCCCCAATGACATCCATACCCCATATAGAAAATGTCCATGGTGTAGTCATCACGTGCAAAGGTGACGGAGGCCATAGAAAGCCCATTTGCATGTGTTCCACATATCCCTTCATGCACCTCTTCAAGTATACTTCTTGCTTCTCGGGCATCCACGCATCTCATCAAAACTTGATCACTACCCCTTCTGTACAAAACTTCCCCATCCAAGATATATCCAGCAACCATTCTCCTTATTGTCTTTTTATCAATCTCAGACGCCTGTTGTGGGTAAGTTTGATGCTTGATGTATTGCAAGATGTCATAATACCATGGACGACCATCTACCTCTTCTTCTAGGCTATAACAGTGTGCCGGTGTTTTATATATTTGCATTTTAATTGGTGTCATGTCAGCTTTTCTATTTGCTTGAAACATTGCAGCCAGTGTGGCCAAAGCATCTGCCATTTGATTATCTTCTCTAGGAGATAATTGAAAGTGACATCTTCAAATTCTTTTACCAATTCAAGGATCAATCTTTTGTATTCCACTAACTTCGGATCTCTTGTCTCCCATTCTCCACGCAATTGGTACACCACCAGTGAGGAATCTCCATATGCTTTGAGCTCTTTAATTTTTCTTTCCATGGCCGCTCTTAACCCCATGGCATAAGCCTCATATTCTGACATATTATTGGTGCAAAAGAACTCCAATCTGCTTGTAAAATGATAGTATACATCTTCCGGGGAAATTAGTACAGCTCCAATTCCTAGTCCTAAAGCATTGGATGCCCCATCAAAATATAACCTCCAAGACTTATCATTTGAAACTGTTTCATCCTCGGTTGTGACGCACATCAGGTCTTCGTCAGGAAAATTAAAATTTAAGGACTCATAATCATCCGAGGCACGACTTGCAAGAAAATCTGCTATGACACTCCCTTTGACCGCTTTTTGGTTTACATACACAATGTCAAATTCTGATAACAACATCTGCCACCTAGCCAATCTACCAGTTAGAGCCGGTGATTCCATCAAATATTTCAATGGGTCAAGTTTGGATATCAACCAGGTAGTATGGTACAAATGTATTGCCTGAGCCTTCTGGTAGCCCATACCAAAGCACAACATAACTTTTGAATTGGTGGATATCGGATCTCACAATCTGTGAACTTTTTGCTTAAATAATAGATGGCTCTCTCTTTCCTTCCAGATTCATCGTGCTGCCCTAACACACATCCCATCAAATTCTCAAAGACCGTTAGGTAAAGGATTAATGGTTTACCAGGGACTGGTGATACCAGAATTGGAGCATTGGATAAATATTTCTTGATTATCTCTAAAGTATTTTGGCACTCGTCATTCCAAACTTCGGGGTTGTTCTTTCGAAGCAACTTGAAAACTGGGTCGCATTTCTCAGTTAATTGCGAAAAGAATCAAGATATATAATTTAACCTTCCCAGAAAACCTCGAACTTCTTTTTGTATACGAGGTGGCGGAAGATCTTGAATGGCCTTTACTTTGTCCGGATCGATCTCAATTCCTCTTTGACTAACCACGAAGCCTAAGAGTTTCCCTGACATTACCCCGAATGTACATTTAGTTGGATTGAGTTTCAATTGATATTTTCTCAATCTTTGGAAAAGTTTCTTCAAGTTTTGAATGTGTTCTTCTTCAGTCTTGGATTTGGCAATCATGTCATCTACGTACACTTCAATCTCTTTGTGCATCATATCGTGGAAAAGGGTCACCATAGCTCTTTGGTAAGTTGCCCCAGCATTTTTCAAACCAAATGGTATCACTTTATAGCAAAATGTGCCCCACATAGTCACAAATGTGGTTTTTTCCATGTCTTCAGTGCTCATTTTGATTTGGTTATAGCCAGAGAAGCCATCCATAAAAGAAAACCACGAATGCCCAGCAGTGTTATCCACTAGAGTATCTATATGAGGCAACGAAAAATTGTTTTTTGGGCTTGCTCTGTTGAGATCTCTATAATCCACACACATGCAAACTTTTCCATTTTTCTTTGGCACGGGGACTATGTTAGCGACCCATTCCGGATATTTTGTTGCCTGAAGAAACCCTGCATCAATCTGTTTCATCACTTCCTCTTTAATTTTTAACAGCATTTCAGGCCTCATTCTTCTGAGCTTTTGCTGAACCGGCTTACACTCAGGCTTTATTGGAAGCTTGTGCACCACTATGTTTGTACTCAACCCTGGCATATCTTGGTAAGACCACGCAAAGATGTCTTTGAATTCTCGGAGCATATCTATTAGGTCTCGTCTTATTTCAACTGAAAGTGCACTGCCGATTTTTACTTCTCTCTTTTCATCATCAGTTCCCAAGTTTATAATCTCAGTCTCCTCCTGGTGAAGTAAGATCTGTTTGTCCTCATTTTCCACCAGTCTTACTAGTTCGTTAGGAACATCACATTCTACCTCATCCTGACACTCATTGATTTCTTCCAGACATATGGGTCGCTCAAAGTTTATCTCAGGATTAAATTTAGAAACATTCATGCTATTGATATTGTGACACCTGCAAAGGGAAAAAATTGAATCGAATATATATTAGGGAGGAGAGACAAAATTTATGAAATGAATGTAAAGAATGAAGAAAAAAGAATGAAGAATGAAAATGTAAATAATGATGGTCATTTGAGAAACAAAAATATGTCTTTCATTGAAAGCAAGTAGAGTTAACATAGCTGCCCTTACAAAAAGATTCGTTAATACTCGCGGGCACAAGTATAAGGATTAGTTCTGGGTATTACTCTGAATTAATCTTAACAACTACAGGGAGATCCTCTGCAGTCCAATTTTTCAGCGTTTCTCCTGGGAAGCAAGGACGAATTCTAGCCAAATATTTTCCCGCTTTATCGTCCCCAGTTATCATGTTGATGACAAAACCCTCCATGGCTTCGTCAAACAAGTCTTTGTCTTTCATCTGCTTTCCTTCATCAGTTGCTCTGGCTAACTGTTGCTCCATATCGTTCACTCCTCCAAACTTGAATGAGCTCTTTAAGGGAGGGAAAAACATACGATCCCACGGAATGTCCTCTCTTTTCAGTCTAGCTCTTCTTACTTCACATCTCCTCTTTAATTCTTTCTTTCTTTGCTGAGAATCAGGCTCAAACCCAAGCCCAAAGCGGTCGCTCTTCATCATAACAAATTTGGGATGTAAAGTCCCCTGCAAGCATCTACTGAGACCCTTTCCCATTTTAGCTCATTTTCCTAGAGTCTCTCGCACAGTCATCTTAGTGAACTTAGATAAATGCGGGAGAGGAATCTTGTTTCCTTCAGCAATGAAAGTAGCGTTGACAAATTCTAAGGCTCTGAAGGAACACTCTAGGGCATTCTCATTGGTCTCAATGTAAGGGGTGTCAGTCGTCACAGAAGCAATGATCTCTTCCTCAGCCCCAATACTGATTAACTGGCCATCTGTCACAAATTTCAATTTCTGATGCAATGACGAAGGGACTGCCCCTGCAGAATGAATCCATGGTCTCCCAAGCAAGCAGTTATATGATGGGTTGATATCCATTACCACAAAATCAATATTGTAAACAGTTGGTCCAATCAATAATGGTACCTCCATCTTTCCAAGGACATCCGACTGGGTTCCATCAAAGGCTCTAACAACATTTTGGTAGGCCCTCATATGTGAGTGTCCACTGGTAATCTTCGTAATGTGGCCATAGGCATAATATTGAGTGTCGACCCATTGTCAATCAAAACACCTGGTAAGACATGACCATGGCAGTTGGTTGTGATATTGAGGGCTTTTACCGATCCCATTCCACCATCAGGAATTTCATCATCAGTGAATGTTATGTAATTGTCTGCAGCTATATGCCCACAATTCGATCCAACTTGTTCACTGTTTATCCTCAGGAACAAATGTTTGATTGAGCACTCTAAGTAGAGCATTCCGATGTACTTCTGAATTCATTAACAGATCCAGAATTGAAATTCGTGCTTGTTGCTTATGTAGCTGCTCTACTACACTATACTCACTATGTTTTAAGAATTTCAAGAATTCTTGTGCTTGTGCTTCAGTTACCGACTCATTGATTAGTGGCAGGGGCTCATCATTAAATATCCTTTGCGGTACCACTGTAGCTTTTCCTTTTAATTTCCCCTTGTCTGCTTCTTTTGATGTTTCAAGAGAGTAACACCTTCCACTTTTTGTAAAGTGCCCTACTTCACTCACTATTTCATTCTTCAAGCTGCTTCCTGGTGTTTTATCATTTTCTTTAGTAAATTTGTTTCCTCTAGCGAACCAGATCCCCTTATCATTGAAACATTGGCAGTGTAGTTCCAAGGTACCTTGTGGGTATCTTTAAACGGAAATGGTGAAGGGGCCGTGATAACAACTTTTGGCTTCACTGACGTGGAATTCATCGCAGATGGTCTCACAGTGATGACCACAGGCTTATTTGTTTATGCATTGGCTTGGAATTTTCGGTTGTGCATACATCTTCTCCTCTTTTTCCTCATCTTTCTCAAAGAATTCTATTTCTTTGTTGTCCATCAACTTTTGTAGTAACCCCCTAAATTCAGGGCAAAGTTGAATTTTGTGTCCTTCTTCTTGGTGATATTCACAATAATTTTCACATTCATTGGGCTTTGAGTTAAGATCTTGTTGAACCATGCCGACATGATAAAGTTGTTGAAACACCCAAATGAAGGGAGATTTGATTTCATCAACATCTGTCTTCGTTTTTTTCCTATTCTCCTCATAGACTGCGTTCACACCTTTACCTCCATGATTCGGTAGTGGGTGTGTCGATACATCAGGTGAATCAAATTGCAATCCCCCAGTATTAATCAGATTTTGCACAACTTTTTTGAAGGCCAAACAGTTCTCAATAGAGTGACCAGTAATTCCATCGTGGTAATCACAATATGCATTTACATCATACCAATGAGGGTACGGTGGTTGCAGAGGAGTCAAACGATAAGGGCGCACCACATCCGCCTTTAATAACGAGGCGTATATCTCAGAGTAGGGTACTGGTAGTGGTGTGAAGGACATTCTCTCATTCTCCTTGCGAGGTCCCTTGGAATCATTTCTGGCGGTGCTCGTGTCATTCCTTTCATCTCTTGGTTGGGTTATTGTGACACTTTTTGAAGTATTCTTGTTATATACATTTGCATTATTAACTTCGTTTTCTTTTTTCCGGTATACTGGTTTTTTTGAACTGGACCCATCAACTGCCTCGATCTTGCCACTCTTTATAGCGTTCTCGATGAGCTCCCCTGAGATAACTAGATTAACAAAGTTTTTGGTGGCATTTTCAAGTAAATGCCCTAAGTACGGAGCCTTCAAGGTGTTGTTGACAAAAATTACAGTAGCTTCTTTTTCAAGTAAAGGGGGTTGGACCTGTGTGGCTACGTCACGCCACCTCTGGGCATATTGTCAGAAAGTCTCATTATTTCTCTTTTACATATTCTGAAGAGTCCACCGATCAGGAACCATATCTGTGACATGGCGATACTGTTCTAGGAATGCCTTTGCCAAGTCTCTCAATGATTTAATGTGGGCCCTAGTAAATTGGTTGTACCATTTGGCGGCAGATCCTTTCAGACTGTCTTGAAAATAGTGAATCAGTAGCTTTTCGTCTTGCACATGGCCAACCATCATTCGGCAAAACATGGTGATATGAGATGAAGGGCATGTGGTACCATCGTATTTTTCAAATTCGGGAACCTTGAACTTCATAGGGATGATCAAGTCTGGGACAAAACTCAGCTCTCTAGCGTCAAACCCATAGAATGATTCAACCACTTCTACCGATTTTACCCTTTCTTCCTAATTCTTCAACTGTTGAGTTATTTCTTCATTGGCTTTCTCCTTTTCGACTAACTCATTTAGATCTGGGATTAGGTGCTCAGTACTAAATTCTCCTAGCCTTACTCCTGGAACAGACTGATAGCTATTTAGGAATGTGGATCCCATTTGTTGTTGTTGATTCTCATTGCTGACATATGCATGACATCGAGCTTCTTGAGGTATCGAAGAACGAGCAGAGATGTGTATAGGTGTGAAACCAAGAGGAGGACCAGATTCTGTTGTGATCCCTAGAGGGGGTATGGAATCTTGGTTAGAGGAGGCGGGATTTCCAGCATAACTTTTCAGCATGTTTCTTGAATAGGTCCTCTAATTTCTGCAACATATTCAGTTGTGAACTGGCAATATTGGCCTCAATCTTTTCAAATTTACTTCTCATTTCTGCCTGCATATCTTTCTGCTCTTGCTCGAGACGGTCCAATTTGTCGTCCATCTTCTTACTCACTTTCCTGGTATAGTAAGAATGTTGCGTTTCTTTGTTGCTAACAGGGGCCAGGGTAGCTGCGATTGGAAACCTTATCGTATATTTTGGTGCTTTTAATTAATGAATGCATGTCTTAATGCGAAATATTTAAAATTCATACATAAATAAATACAAATGAAGAATTAATATATGCAAGAGGTATTGATCCAAAAAAGTTAATTGTCATAGAACAACTTCCATTATAACAAAAAGTTTTCATTACATAATAGTTCACTTCTACAGATACGGCTTAGTTCAACATCCATTGCAACAAAAAGTTTCATTATATAATAGTTTACAGATACGGCCTAGCTCTTCTATTAAGCTCAGCAATTTCACTAATCATCCACACATCTTCTTCCCACACTTAGAAACCGGATTGATGTGGTGGTCGATGACCTTTGCTTCGACAGTTAGTTCTCCAATGTATCTGGAAACTTCACTCATCTGTATTATGGTCTCGGCTACCATGTTGCTTCTGGCTGCATTTTGTTCTTCATAGAAATCATTTGATTTTTGCCACTGTTCAGTAGTTCCTTGAAGATTTCGCTCTAGCTCATTAATTCGTACATGACAACTCTGCAGTGCACTTTCCAGATGTTGAATTCGCTTTTGCAGCAAGGCATTCTCTTCAAGACTTTCCTGAAGATCACTCGGTCCCCGGAGAACATTTTCTTGGAACAAGGATTCTTCGAGTTGTAGGATGTAATCACTGAATTCTGTGTTTTAGCCCGACACTGAGCCAGATCCTCTTCAAGTCTTGTATGTCTTTCCTGCATCTTTCGATTGAGACTTCGTACTTCTGTATTTTTGTCTCCACACCTTTTTATCCAGCCGTTGGTTGTCTATTGCCTTGCTTCAAGCGTAGTATTGAAGTGTTGCTTTTCCAATTCCCATATCTTCCTTTCAGTATCAAATTCTTCGATTCTTTGTCCTCTATCATCAAGTTCGACGAGCATGTTATTCATTTCGGCTTCAAATCCTCTGAACATGATGGTCTTCTCAGCCTCGAACCCTTCAAGAATGCTATTCTTTTCATCTTCCAGTTCTTTGACACAATCTTTCTCCCTTTTTAATTCTTTCATAGCTTCGCGATTCTCAGTTTTATATTTTATGATCCGCTCCCTCTTATCAAGCTCAAGCTCTTCTACTTTTTGCTTCCCTTTCTCTAAGCTCTTGAGTAGACGATCGTTTCTTGCCTTCATATTTTTGACTCGATGTTTCTCTTCGTTTAACTCTTTGGTTAATTGTGCTGACGTTCTGCTTGACCCAACTGTGGACCTAGATTTTTGCAGCTTGTAGTAATCCTTCTTCAGATCTTTTAAATCCGACTCTATTTTTTCTTTTCTCACTTTTAGCATTACAAATTGTGCAGCATAAAAGTCAGCATCGATACTCAACATGTATTTGTCTTGTCGCATCTGCTCCAGTTCTTTTGACCAACCCTCTTTCTCGGCCTCGAATTCCGTTCTCAAGATCTCTACCTTTGATGGGACTATCTGAATTCTTTCTTCCATAGAGATATCCTCATTTTGGTCAGGTAGAGGAATATTTTAATTCTTTCTAGCATACCTCCACTCCTCATAATCTGGCGTCAACATCACTTTGGCTGCCTCAGCTCTAGTACGGAAAGTCTTTTTCCATGCTCTAACTGCCTCAAGGATGTTTTTCTTATAATTGTTTCCGTGAAACACGAATTCAGATGAGTGCAATCCAACAGTGACTGGGACAAATTGACGGCCATCATATTGCCTCAAAACCAAAAGGGGTGCGTACCCAATTCCTCCCCACAAACCAAGCAGCATCACCCAATTGTAGTCACCACATTTATAGAGGAGTTCACTTTGTATTTGCCAAGGGGCGCGCCAAACAATGTCCTTGTCTCGCATATTTCTAAAGGCATCTATCCACATGTCTTTAGTGACCCTTTTGGCCAATCTTGCTCGAGGAATTCTCTCAAAGGCGAGTAGCTGGTACTAAAATGGTGATATGAAATCTTTTCAATTTTCTAAAAATGACTACGTATCCAGACATATAGTAGTTGTGTGCACCCTGAAAATCGACCACCTCCAAGCATTCGACAAGCATTCAAAGATCGGAAGGTCTCTGCTAAAATCACAGGAGCAGGGTTGATCTTTTTTGGTAATTGTTCAAATAAATCCACAACTGCAGCCTCAATATATCCCAAGGCCTTCGGGAAGATGACTAAGCCATAAATACCCAGTGCAAAAAGATCAAATCAAATTTTCTCGTCAGGATGACTTTGAATAATTTCTTTAATAGCAGTCCAAGAAATACCTCGCTTTCGCCTTTTTGTTTGGTACGAGCAACCACCCATTCCTTGCGCACTCCCGCAATTTTTGCTAATTTGATTCTGAAGGGTTGAGTTTTGATGGACTTGGAATAAATCCGATTCTCTTGAGCCTCTTCTATGTGCAACAAAGCAATATATTCTTCGATGGTAGGAACCATATCTTCTTGATTGAAAGTGAAGCAGTAACCTGGATTCCAAAATTGAATCAAGGCTCGGAGCACTCATCCTCTATGTCAACATACAACAGATAGGAAATGTCCCCATAACACTGGTAAAACTAGTTTCTTACTTGATCCCATTTTTCCCAAATGTCTCGTAAGTCTTGGACGTCATTTCTTTTAAGAGAAATAGGAGCATAACCCAATAATTCTGACACATGATCGGCTTGCAAACTGTCCCTTCTTGTCTTTGTAGTGCTTCAGACCACTGTCGTACCTCGGAGTTTTGAACAATTTGACTCGAATACTTTCTCCATTACTGAAAGCTTTCTAATTGATGATTAACTAAAGATCAACACCCTCAATCTGAATGATGCAATGCAATATCAAAAGTGAAAGGAAACAAAATGAAACAAGTTAGTACATGTAATGAGTTAATAAAATTTTGGAAAAAAAAAAACCTACCCCTCATGATAGCTACCCAAACATACTTTTAATAAATAACAATCCTACCCCATGCTTTCTAACCCATATACTTAAAATAATAAGATAAACCTAAACCGCATAATTTTCTAATTCACATGCGTTTATAAAAATAAATTTAAAAAAATGTTAGAGTTCATTTCTCCTTTGTACATTTATTTGGGTACCTATGGATAAAGTTTCGACTTGGTCTTAAATCGGGTGGGTTTCTATGGTTTATTATATGCAGAGTTTCAGTTCTAAGAGTAAAGGTACTCGAATTGTCCTTGTTGGTGCCCCCTTGGCGAGCCAGACCCTCAATCCTCACCCCATTATAGGCTTAAGCGGATGAGTTCAATTCGAGGGGGCACATTTCCCTATGCCTGACACGGAGAATAAATTCTCACGAAGACATAGGATATATGTCCCCGGAAGCTAATTGCTAGGTCTGACACGGAGAATAAATTCTCACGAAGACGTCGCTTTCACTCCCACTTAAAGGAAGAGCTCGTGTATATAGCTTATGTTATGCAATGCAAGTGTGTGTGTGAGGAGGAGAAATTATCAAACCTTTGACAAACAACGACACAAAAATGAACTAAAGCGAATCTGAGACTTTAACATCTGAAAATTAATCAAATACACTCATTAGTATACAAAGATATTAAATAACAATTGAAATGAATCAAAGGAATCGTAAATTAAATATAACCGAATTCTCAATTTCTAACTATAGACACCATATATAATCGATTTAAGGCTTGAGCTCTAATGTTCCCCAGCGGAGTCGCCAATCTGTCGTAACCGATTTCCGGCGATACGACGAGTCTCGACTCATTTCGTGAAAAACCCGATTTTGTAAAAGAAATGTTTCGGGAGTCGCCATCGACCTTTTGGGTTAGGTAGGCCGAATACCCAAAAATCTTCTTTTAAAAGAGTTTTTTAAGAAAAACATCAATTTTCTTTTAAAAGATGCATCGATCCACGTATAACCAGAAATTCATTTTTAGTAATAAAAAAGAGTCCGGGGGTCGATTACGTGTGGGGAAGGATTAGCACCCCCACAACGCCCAAAATTGGTACCCATTGATTATATATGTCTCTAAATAGTAGAAATCTAAGAATTCGATATATATTTAGATCACGATTCCATTATTCCTAATTCAACCATACAAATATTATAGAACAAAAATCTAAGGAAAAATATAAAATATTCTCTTATTTCCAATTGAAGAGAAAATACTCCTAAAATACTTAGACGAATATTTCTCTTCCCAACTGAAATAAAAAGAATATAATAATTTTTCCTAAGGATTCCATATAAAAAAAATTATTCTACCAAAGAAAGAAATTAAAATTTATTAATCCGAATATTATTAGAAAAGATAAGGGATATTCAATAATTAAAAACACCGAGACTTAATCTCTAATAAAATTAGCAAATTGTCTCGATAAGTTTAAAATAATGAAATATTTCCTTTCCCTTCAAAATTAATTAATTTTAAATGCAATCAATTTTTTAGGTTTTTCTAGTGGTATATTTATTTATTTTAAAATATCGGAAAAGGACATCTAGTTGTTTTAAGGCTGTCCATTCTTAATATTTTAATACATAATATAACCCTTAATCCAATTATGTATTGGTTAAGTTATACTAATGAGGCTTTTAAACAAAATAAAATAGATACATTGAAGCACTTAAAGAAAAAAAATAAATACACATGGATTAAAAGAACAATTCTAAATTTATTTTTAACTTTACATTACTTTAAAAATATAAATATTTTCTAAATATATACTAAACATAGAACCAAACATTTATTCTAAAAAAAATAAAATAAAAATATACATTTATACCATGCTCACATACAATGTTATGTACATAAAATAATGTATAATACAAGTGAAATAAATACCTAGAACATAAAAATACTTTAATGGTACAAAGAAATATATACACTTGGATTCATTCATATATAGTGACAAAAATTAATAAAGTAACTTTGATATCCTAAACATTAATAAAACAATATTATAACATTAAACA